>NC_084953.1:23990204-24290204 GCF_949316205.1 Platichthys flesus | reverse complement strand
GCGCTCGCAGCTCTATACAGCGAAGCTGAATTCCTCAGGGAGTTGTGTTAAAGGTATAAATATACCTCCTTAGGACTCATGGAAGGAAGTAAATCGGTACAAAATATCCTTTTAAACAATTATTGTATCTGACTTAGCTTTTGAAGAGCAGGATGGTGCGACTTACAGTAGTAATGGAAAGAGATAAGTAGAAGGTTACCTGTGTCTGTGTGGGTGTGTGTGTCTGTGTGTGTATTTGTTGTGATAGGAATAGCTTTACAACCTCCACCAATTTTGGGCCCATGACTCCTACTGTGTTTTTTGACAGATTATATACGGGTCAATTTTAAATCTTTTACGTAATATTTTTAGAAATAAGAATGTTATGACATTTATGAATGAGTTATTGGTGAAAGTAAGCAAAAGAAGAAAGGATGCACATTCTAGTAGTAGTCATTAAATGAAGACATGAAGATTATAATGTCCAGTTTTTTTTTAATCTGGTTAAGTGAGTTGTTGATTTCATAATTTCGTTTTATTTTTACAAATACTGAGAGATGCTAAAAATAATATAAACAGTGGAAAACATACTATATATGTATTGATATAGGCATCACAGATTATAGTCTACCATGTGTGATAGATGAATATACCGGGCGGCTGTGGCTGAGGGGTAGGGTGGTTGCCTCCCAACCTGAAGGTCGGTGGTTCGATCCCCAGTCTGACCCATCTGTATGCCGAATGGTCCTTGGTCAAGATGCTGAACCCTGAATGGCCTCCCATAGAATAACAAAGTGCTGTGATTAGATGCACTGTATAAATCAATGGGTGAATGTAGAACTGTACTGTAAGGTGCTTTGAGTGGTCGTCAAGACTAGAAAAGCGCTATATAAATACAAAAACCAAAACCAACCATGTATGCACTAACCAGCTCTCGAGACAGTTTTTAATGAAAGATGAAACACAACTGGGCCTCACAACTCTCCACTGTCCTGCTGAGTGAGGCGCTGTCCTGTCTTGTTGTATCAATAATAATCATCATACAAATAATAATGATTTGTCAATGAACAGTGGCAGCAAGTGTTTATGTATTATTATAGCCTGTGATTACCAAAGCTTGTTTGTCAGATGGCCCAGAATGCCGTTTGTGTTTGGCTGTTTGGGATATTGTGTGAAAAGGTGGAATATAATATTCGGTTTTGTGGCAAAATTGCACAGATGTCATTCACATGCAGCTTAAATCTGATCATACCACATCCCCATGTAGCCTGGCTGATTTAATTGGTGGACATATGCATTTACATCTGGATTAAAGGCATCAACTATCGACTACTCTTCAGGCTATCCGCAGTAATGCTTTTATGAGTGGGTTCACCATCACAATTATGTGACCACCTCAGTGCCCACATTAAGTGGCAGTAACGCACAATGACACACAACATTGCCCGAAGACCGTGCAGAAAGAAGCACCTGAATTTGAGAATTCTAAATATCAATACAATGATTTACATGTAGAGATCAGAGAAACACAATGAGTGTTTGTGAGTGACAGTGAATGTCACACTTGCCAGCTTTAACATGTGATGTACTTCTTACTCAGATAAATAACCCAGTTGTACAAATCACATGAGGAAACCGGGTATCAGTCGAGTTAAAAACAAGACATATTGGTATCCACAAGATTGCAATGTATCTAGCATAACCTCATTGGTATGGATGGTCAGTTTTAATGTATCAGGCTGCACTTTGAATTAATTTAATTGAAAGACCAGAAACTGCAGAAGGGAATAGACAGATTTTCCATCTGTTCAGTAACAGAATGTTGCCTTCTGGGCTAATTGGGTTTTTCAGCTTCTGGCCATGGGAAAATGAAAATACCTATGTTAGGAGGTAAAAATACTTTGTCGGAAGATTAAACATTCTAAGAGGTATGAACATAGCACATGATGCTATTTCAGACAAGAGGCAGGGGGCAATCTCTGGAGATAAATGATGATATTACAGGCTTTTCAGAGACTCTGAAGTACAGAAGGAGGCCTGGGATTGTGTGCGTGCGTGTCTGTGTCTCTCTGCGTCGCTTTAGCTGTCTCCTCTTCAAACTTGAGAAATAAGAGAGGATGTGGGATGAATAAGTGAGAAAAAAGCCACTGTGAGGAAGGAGGCGCAGGGAGGAGAGGAACACAGGCCAGCAGAGAGAAAGCAGGAGAGAGGCGCCCGACATGAGCGTATTTCAGAGTGACAGACTGCTGCCACGAATACGCTGTGCTGTGGGTAAACTGTCAAAACATTGACTGGTCCACCTGGCAGCCCGCCGCCGCCTTCTCTCTTTTACGTGTTCATTTTTGCTCATTTTGTTGCCGCATTTCCAAAAGAAAAAATTCCAACACTGAGCTGGCTGCAAGACAGAGACAAAAATAAAAAATGCTGACTTAAATAGCTGAAATTTAATATGTTGACATATTTATTTAATTTGTCTTATATCAGCTACTTTCGCCCTGTCAATTCTTAGTTGTGGAACAAACACTGGACTCAAGTGTTTCTGTGACTTTGACAGCAACTGGGAATGCTTGCACATGTTTATTATGATATTTGGACTATATCCATAATATGATCCACATATTAACATTTTCTTTTTCAAAACCCTGCACAGATGCTTATTCAGATTTTATACGTAAACCTTCTTCTTGAATGTTATGTCCATAGGGAGAAATTTCAGCTGCAGCCAAGTGAAACTGACTTAAAGGGATAGGTCACTGAACAAATATCTACTCAACACAATGCCAATGAAGGGGTGGTTGAAGTGTTTGAGTCCACATACATGTTTGGAGTTCCAGGGGTAAACAGCGCTACAGCAAAATCCAATACAATTCAAAGAGCTGGTGACCACTTCTTCAATCATTAAAAAGTACAGAAAAATAAATAAAATGCCTCCATACTGCTCCTGTGGTGTCCTTAAGCCCCGACAATCAAATTTGACTCAAAACGTCTCAATTTACAACATTTTTTAAGCCTAAATGTCTACTACCAGAAGTAGCGATGCTAGCAGAAGTGGCAATGCTAACGCATACACATTGTGTAAATTATGCAGTTTGGAATCGAATTTGAATGCCGGGGTTTAAGGACACTTGGATGATATCACGAGCAGTGTGGAGGCATGTTATTTATTTTTTACGTTTGAAGAATTGATCCCCAGTTACTTCAAATGTATTGTATTGTATAACCCTTTAAATACAGAAATATAACACTGACAGAAAATGGAGGATCAGTCATATCGTCACTGCTACTGATCCAAAACAAGGATATTTGAGTCTTGGATACAGAGATTCAGTTTGAGTTTGAGTTTCAGTCTATCCTGAATATGATCAGAATAAAGATACAATTCAAAACTGTAACATAAGTTTCCCTGTTAATTTAAATAATTGGTTTATATTCCTTTTCACTGGATACGTTTTATTATCCATCATAAGCTTCTTCTTAATTCTCCTGGATGTCTGCACCAGCGCAGACAATGTTTCTAGTGCAATAATAAATTGCATGGACATGTCATATATAAAGATGGTCAATGCATGCCCACTTCCTCAAACTTTCCAAAGTTATGCAATAATACCATCTTCCCATTTGCCCTTTCTGTCATCCTGCAATGGTGATGCTATAGTTTGGAGTCTGCTTAGTGATGACTGTGGAGTAAACCCATGGTGTCCAGTTCCTGTCAACACACCCACCCAACCAACCGGTCTCAGCGATCAATCATTAATTAACGCCATGTTTTTATAGCATCAAATAACTAATTGCAACCTTTCAGAAACAGGAAAATGTAGAACATAGATAAGTTGGATGAGAACTACTTACAACGACTAAAAAGCACCACTGGGAAAAAATTATCTGACTTGTATTTTTTAGTGTGGTCCATGACTCACCGAATAACAAGTACTGCAGCAAACCACTACGGGTTGTACAAGTTGATTCATAGACAGTAACATGCTTTCTGATTCACAGGTCATTGGTGTGCTCCACAGTACAAATACATTACATCACAATGAAATTAACCTATTACAATGGAACAATGTTGATGGCAATTTTAAATTCATTTTTTTTGTATTCAAGAGCATAGTGCTTGATATGATTAAGTCAGACCACCATTAATTAATTAAGATTAATTGTTTTACGTTAACATTATTTGACATCATGTCATAATGTGATGTAACAGAAATTGCTTGCAAAACTTAATCAAGTTATCAGCCTGTGGGATGCGGTTGGTGCAGCGTGATGAGCAGTAGGCCATCATCACTGAGTGACGCCTGCCATGCTGTTTGAATGTATCATCATGCCGCAGAGAGGACAGAGTGGCATGATGGAAGAAACACAACCAAAGACAAACTGTTGTGTAAATTTCACATATAGAACTCCAGTTAGACTGATGCAGTGATGACCTTCAGTTGGAAATTGGGAAGGATCTGAAGGGTTACTCAATGTTGGAACTGTTTGTTGTAGTGAGAGACAGGGTTTATTTGCAGGACTACACAACAGTTTGTGTGTGTATGTGCGTGTGTGTCACACTGACTGATAGCCACGCTCCTCCAGCCCAGTATGAGTTGCCCTGGGAGACCCGGCAATAAACACACACAGTCATCCTTCGGCCATGAATCTCTGCCAGCCGCCTCATCTACCGGTCTTCACCCGGAGTCACACAAACACTCTGTTTGGTTGCTGCAAACTTAAACAGTAGCCTGAGCTACAGTAGCTCCACAGGCTTCCTCTCTGGCCACTGTTGTACTTCACCCATATATTTGAAGTTGCCCCCTGAAGGTCTAAGGTTATGTCTCTGGAATAAAACATCAGTGTCGTATTCTCAGCAGTATCTACAAGTGGAAACAAACTTAAAGCTAGTTCTACTGTATTTTGAAAGATATCTTAAACAATTCATCAGTATTACTTTGAACTAAAGTAGTGGCAGCAAGCATTTGATCAGTAGGAAAAGGCAGCCCTTATCAGTTGAACCCTTTTTTCATGATTTAATTGTTATAAACTTCCAAGTATTGAGCAGAATCAGATGGTCCCCAGTACAAACCCCCTGATATAATGAATGAAATGTTGGCTTAGTGATCCTAATTGCGAAAGCACAGAACATTAATGTTCAGTATTTAAAAGCCTAACGCATTAAAGATTATACACATTGCACCTTGCCAATTATCTTCATCTACTTCCACTTAGCTGAAGTCATGATGGCAAAAGGCAAAGCATGGTGTTTCAGACATCCCTTTCCCAGCTATGCTTTCCAGCTCCTCCTGGGGTATCAGGAGGTGTTCCCTGGCCGGATGGCAAGTTCAGGGTCTGTCATGGGATGTCGTCATTGTTGAGCATGCTCGGAAACCCTCCAATGGAAGGCACCCATGAGGCATCCTAACAAGATGATCAAGCCATCTCAGCTGGCCCTTTTCCATGGGAGGGAGCAGTGGCCTCACTCAAAGCTCCCTCTGGATGTCCGAACTCCTCACCATATCTCTAAGGCTGAGCCCTGCTGAGAAAACTGGTTTTGGTTGTGTAATTCTATTGGTCAGTACCCACAACTCATGACCATAGGTGAGGTTCAAGAGCTTTTCCTTGTGGCTCAGCTCCATCTTTACCACAAAGGGCAAGTCCTTGCCAATAAATGTTCAAATAATTCTAGGTTTGAAGTAATAAAATAGTTATTGCAATGTTTGCAAATTATCTGTGTACTACACGTGGATACAAGTGCAGGTAACCAAGATCAGCAGAGTTTGTTTTGAAGTTAGCAAAATCGTTACATTATTCACGAGATTCTTTCATTAAAGAGGTCCCCAAAACAAATGAAAATTAGAAAGATGTTGTTAGTTCCACCATAACAGGTGCAGGAGGTAAACGGCTGTGTTAACTCAGCACAGTCTGTATGTATGATAACAGTAACATTCAATAGCATACTAATGTGTGGCATTTAATGGTTCCAAGACTTAATTTGAGCTCTCTTAAAGCGGTCGCAGGCTCTGTTCCAACCGGCTCTTTCTGTTTATCTTCCCCATTTCATGCTTATAACCCTATCAATAAAGGCTAAATGCAGGGAAAATAGTTTTTTTTTTTTATTAATAATAATGGTGCATAATGCCTTTGATAATCATGAAAGAGGAGGATATCAGGCAAAACAAATTTGACACATCAAATGTATTTTTTTAAGTGTCCTGGGTTTGGGATGAAGCGACATTGTCAGATAACAGGACTGCATTACGCCATTCAAGAGGCTGGTTTAAGGAAACCTTGCACCTCCGATTATTAGTCTGACCTTTAGGCATAAAAATATCAACTTTATGTAAGTTTATGTAAGTTATTTAAATAATGGTAATAACTGTCTAAGGGCTTGGCCAAGATGGTTGCCAAGATAGTGCAGTTATTAGTTGCACGCTTGGTGGATTTGCAATTGACTATCATTACACATATTTATATATATATATATATATATTTCCTTTTCTTGCATTTTTGTAATATTTATCATAACAACATGGATATTTTTGGAGATGCTTCATAACTTCATTTGACTTCCAAACTCCTCAGCTCTTAGATGTGTAATATTCAGCATGTTAGTCGCAGATGAACAGAGATGGAGCTCATGTGAGTGTAGCATGAGTACGAGCTTAAAAAGACACAGCATAACATCTTGGCTTTTAAAGATTGAAGAGCTGCATTGCCATCAGTTTCTCTATCGCCCGCAGCTAGAATGACTTTAAACAGCATTTGCATATCAGCATGTGCCTGCACGTGTGCGCAGGTTTCCTTCAGAACACCTAATGTGTCTCATGACCCCGCGGGTGACGCCTTGACTTCAAACTCAGCCAGGTGAGCGGTGACGGCAGTGCGTTGGTGGGAAGTAGACTGGGGGGGGCGTGTACACACTGGATGTGAGTGCCTGTGCTACAGAAAAAACTCAGCCCCCGGGCCCAGAAATTCAACTGTCTGTCATATCATTTAAACAACATGTAGTCCACACATGCTCACAACTTTTGAAAAGATGTGCTCTCTGTTTCATCATCCGGTCTACTGTATCTGTCAACCTCTCCTTAGTGTCAGATCCAATGACTGTTACTGGATAGGTTTGAAGGGGGGGGGGGGGATTTACCAAAGCATGTTATTTCCAATTCAGTTAGTTTAAGTAAAGGATATCGCACAAATAAGCGTATTGATCGCATGGATGGCATTTATGAGCGTTTATATAAATATATAGTTTTTTTTCCATGGTGTGATAATTTGCCCTCTGTCTGAATAATACTAAGTTTTAGTGATGTTAACCAGGACACAACTTCCTTTAAAAGCCTGAGGAAAAATCGGTCCAGCAAAAGGGGAAACAGTAAATAATCAAACGAGCTGTGAAACATGCTGTCACTTCTGTTTAGTTTTGACAAAACAGTCCCTCAGAACTCCTTCCAAAATTTAACTCCAAACTCTCAATGAATATTCATGCCAACAAAAGCTCTGGTTAATTTACCTTGTAATTTCTGTCAAATCCCATTGTAGATTCTTCATTAAAATCTTAAATGTTTGAATCTGTAGTCCTGACTACACTTTTTACCTTGACAGTTTGTAATGGCTGCTCAGAGGAATATTAGATAATGAAACATGCACAGCACAGAGACACACTGCAGTGAAAAGATCATGTTTTTCAACAATCAATTCCAACTGAGATTTGACCATAAACCACTTGTTTCTTTCTGAAAACACGAAGAACATCAACAAACCCAAGATTAATGTTATCTATACTCTCCCTTCAGCCACAAACTAACCATTCCATTTTTTTTCTGAGACCTACAGGACCTCTGGTTGATGGCACTAGTGTGTCTTTGTAAGTGTGTGCATGTGTGTGTCTACCTGTGAGTTGACTATATGAGTGCATGATGGAGAGAACTAGATAAACCTTTACACAAGGATCAATGGCAGAGCAGAGGGAGGATTACAACTTTAATGCAGCTATTAAAGCCCATGATACTAAGTCACACACACACACCAGTTGGTAAACAGAGGGATAGCACAGAGGAGTATAAGGCACATGAAGGATCAAGTTAAGGGTGACGGTAACTGGCGAATACTGATTATTCTCCCTGATGCTCCCTTCCCTCCTTATCGGAGGCAAACACACTCATGTCCAGGATGTATTGGTACTTAAAATAATGGCTAACAACACGGTGACATCTGTGAACGTTATGCTGAAATGTGACCAGAAAAACAAAGTGACACTCTCAGAATTAAGTTTGATGAGGTTCTGTTTTTTTTTTTTCAATGAAGAGTCGTCTATGGATTAATGCTGCCATATGGAGCTTGTGTATACCGTTTGCTTGGCATTCAAGTCTTGAGAAATCCAACAGCTTGGCAACAGCAACATGGATGCTGCAGAGGCTAAGAAGTTAGCCCACAGGTAATATAATGAATAATTACACAAGTTTTTTGCACTCAGATGCATTTTACAACTACATTGGACTTAAATTGTAATATATTAAAGAATCATCCGAGGAAACACAAACTTCCATCGCTCTCCACATTTCTTCAAACTGAGGCGAACTCTGAGGTTTCTCAAACTCCCAAGGTCCAAAGTCTTAAATATCACAAGAGGGGCCTGTTCATATAGAATCTTTTTCTGAACTCTGTAAACACAACCCAAATGTTCAATATGCATGTTCACCACCACAGGATCTGTTTGGATGGACAAAAGTCTCTCTCTTAATTTTGTCTCAGTTAGTGAAAATGCAAGAGCTTAGTTCCAGCAGTTGCATGTTCTATGGCAATCTCCACAACCTAACGTGTATAATAAGCTTACCATCTGCTTGACTTGGGGTGGATGTGGCTCAGGAGGTGGAGCGGGTTGTTCTCCAACCCATGGTTGGTGGTTTGTTCCCTGCCTCCCTGAATGGATGTCTGTCAATGGGTGTACTGTAAAGCACTCTGAGTGGTCGTCAAGACTAGATAAGCTCCATATGAATACAGACTAATATGGACCATATACTTTCTGAGTATGTGTGAACGTGCGCATTCCCACAACTGTGCTCAGCTGGAAGTACCAAGATACATACTTTAGTTTCCCAGCAGGAGCCCACCCTAATCCCCTGTCATATCTTGGATATAGGCTCCTGTCCTCACTGTAACCCTGGAGGATAAGCAGGTCTACCTAATGGCTGCTGTATTTCAGGTGTGTTCACTTCCCTTCCCCTGGAGGAGACCCTATTCCCACGTATAGCACATATACTCAGGGCAGATCAGTGTGCTTAACGCACTAAAGTGGATACAAGCTTGGCATCTTTCCAGTGACCCCGAAGAGGTTGTATTGAGGAAATAAATGCAGATCAGGACAAAAGCAAGCTTTAGTCCCCGCCCTCCCAATCTGTCAGTTTCTTTTTTTTAAACTTCTTTGAGCAGGCATATGCTATTTTGTACATGCCTGCATTCACATTAGAGCATTTGTGTGAGAAAATGTACTGAGTTCAAAATATTGATGAAAGAAACAAGGTGGAAATGTGTGGGGAGACAGGAAGGAAACAGGAAACTCCAACGGAAAATAGAGGAAAGGATGAATCTACTATGGAGCATCATTCATGATGGAGTGAGCCATGTAGGCTATTACAGGTTTGACTGTTGTCAATGTTCAGGGCCACCTGGGATTTTCATAAGGGTTAATAATCAATGCCACTCGTTGGGCTGTGGTAATTAGCACACGGCTAGAAGTTGCACCAAAAGAGTGGGGGAGAGATTGATTTAGTTTATAAGCCACTGTTTTGAATTGCTGATATTCTTTAATAGTCTCCTCAAATTGGCAAAAGAAAACATTTAACCACGGAGAAAATGCATACACACAATCACAGCCTGCATTTTCTACAGATTGTAGCTGTGGCTCAATTCAGGGGCCGTATCCTCTGTGGACCTGGTCTACATGGCCGACATCGGCTGCATCCTTTAATGGCCATATTGACCCCATCAGCTCGACCAAAATGAGATGGTGTGGTCTTCTCATTTCATTACCAGCCTGTCCCGCACCTTCAGCCGTAATCTAGCAGCACAGCAATGGTTGAAAAATATCTTCTGGCTGTTAAAAATGCTGAAAAGATGTGTACTGTAAGGCTGTCCGGTTGAGTACTTAAATTAAAAAAAATATTAGTCAGTCGCTATTGCCTCTTTGAAAAACAGCTTTTGCCCAAAACAGCATGAATCATGGGATATGCTGGTCCGGGAGGAGTCGACCTGTTGGAGCCTCCGTTGCCCGGAGACAGAAGGACGCATTAGTTTGACACATTTGGAGGAGCCTTCATTTCGGTCTAGTCGCGCCACTGTGATGCAAACAGAATTCAAATGCAGCCTCTTAAGGATGCACCCCAGAAGTTGAGACACAGCTTCATAGTAAACCCTCATTCATCAGATCTGATCGCAGTACATTCTCATACATGTCAGACTTGCTCACTCTCATATGCACAAGCTGTAACATATTGTTTGTGTGTGTGTGTGTGTGTCTGTGTCTGTTTTTGTCATGTACTGTGTTACAACATTTGCATGTATGGCCGATGGGTTTCCTTCAAAGTGTGTTAAGGCTGTCACTGTGAGTGGTAGACATACGTTAAGTGGTGGTGTTGTACACAGCAGTGAACTATTTATTATACTGGGAGGACATTCAAGTCACAGACAATTTAGAAAATCCTTCTAGATAGCTGATGTCTGTGTAGCTGGACAGGTCAGAGAAAGTAGCTAGCATGCAATGCAATACTGTGAAGAATATAACTAACATTAACCTTCATAGAACTTATAACCAAAATATCACAGCAGCACAAATCAAACTTATAAACATCACAGGGAATTGAATAACCAGTTTGCCTAACATGATTATTAAGCCCAGTTGTATTACCCGTCGATGGAAAGGGGGAAAAGGTTGCTATGCTGTTTTCTTGCTGGTTTGTGGCTCATGTTTTTGTGGTTCAGCTGTGCGGTGCAACTCTTGTGCCGAAGTTTTTAGACAGGCTCTCGCGTCACTGCCTTTGGAAGGTTTTGGCATTCTGCTCCAGGCAGGCCTGCTTGAAGGTTGAGCTGGAAAGCTGCACCTCTCTCAAAAAAGTTAAAATAGTCGAAATAGGAAGAAGAGAGGGGCTCTGTTTATATTGGCCTGGTAAACTCATGGGTAAATTGTCTCAGAGTGACCAATAGTGGGTGAAAGGTCAGTTTTCAAACCTCTTTGTTCTGGAGGCTCTGCTTTGTCTCCAGAACAAAGAAATACGTGGTCAGACTTGGACGAAACATGTATGCCTAAATGTAGTTCACAAATACCAGGTTACAACAACATCAAATATAGTACCCCTGGTATCATATATCGATTAATATAATCTTTTTGCAGATCTACAAGAAAACCATGTGTTTACGTGCCTGTGTTCAGTTATTTAGCAGGAAATCCACAACAACCGGGCAGGAGTCAGCAGACATGTTACCCTCCAAGATTTCTAGTCCCAGATGCTGTTCATGTTTGCCTTCTTTGATCATGTACAGTAGAAGCTGCCTCTCCCTATGTGACCATTTTGGCCTCAGGGCTGTGGATCACATGCTGGGAATTGGACTGCTACGTACAAGCACACCGTATTTTGATGATGACGGTATATCACAAACTGCAGTGTGACCACTCCATCCCTGTTTTCTTCTGCTCTGATCACTTGACTCTTCGTCCTCAGCCATGATGCAAGTTTTTTGTAAGCACTGGGCTTTTTCTTGAACCCCCACAGAGCCTGTTGGATCCATGAGCAAAAGATGAGCCTTCTAATCTTGTCATTCAGACAAGGCGGTATCATTAAGGGCTTCATCCTAGCCGCTGCACATTTAAGTGAAGAAGTTACAGTGTGATCTGACCCTGAGGTCAATACAGCACTTGGCCTTAATCCTTAAAAATAAGTTTACAGCACACAACTGCTGATCATACCAGACATTAATACCCAGACAATGATGCTGTGATATCTAAGGGCATAGGGGCTGGGCATGCATGCTTCTATGTTGTGGGCAAGTTATGTTCTGTTGTATTTGTTCCATTTTGTTGAATCATTTTTCCCCCCTTGTTATTCGATGCTGTTTAACACTTATTCCACCTTTTTTGTACTTTAACGCTCAACAAGCTGCAGATATGAACTCGCCACTTTGTAAGTTTGTGTGACTTCAACTGGGCTGTATCGTAATGCTTTTAATCCTCCCTATTTCATGCTAGAGGGAACACATGGCTGCAGAGCATTTTCACAGTACATTCAACAACCAGCAGAAAAATGTTGGTGACCTTGGAGGGATTATTTTGAAATTAGAATGGCAGGATCACCTGAACTTCTCTTTCGCTGTCAGTCAGGATTCGTCTATCAATATGTGCAACAATCCATACATGATAACTAAGGACTTCTGGTTTGTGCAGCCTATTTGACACTTACTCTTGTTTGTTTAACCTTTTTTTGTAATTCCCTCACTGGTAGGGTTTAACCACATACCAAACAGGATGCACTCAATCGTTTTGTGATATTTGATAAATTATTTAGTTTCTTTCCTTCAAAAAAGAAATGCAGCAAACAAGGGGCCACAGGTAAACAAGTGCTTCCCATGTGAAACCAGTAGTAAATGCTATGCATTTTATTTGTGCTTGCTCCACAAACTTAACTATGTTTAACATTGTAACCCCAAATAAGTATTTCATTTAAACTAAACCACATTCTTTCCCAAAACCTATCCAGGGCTTTATTTGTGCTTGGCCCTCCCAGATTGGGGCCGACACCTTTTTGTTTCAATCAAACACATCCTTTTTTATGCCTCCTCTGGTTAAGCCTGGTGTATCTATAGATAAATAGCAAGAACTACATAGAAATATATTTACCTAATGCTTCAGTGGCGTTTAAGGACCATGGCCAGCTCTGTTTGATTTTAGTTGGTTCTGCTCTTTGATATTGTTACCATTTATCTTCCTTTTCTGTCTCAAATAATTTTAGCATACCCAAGCTTCTGTTTGATGGAAGCCAAATGTTTTTAAAAGTGTGTCTTCTCAATTTGCCTGTATTTCATCAAGCTTAGTTAACATAAGGCCAAGGCCACAAGCATATAAATGATCAGGCTGCAGTTCATGGGTTTTTCTAACGAGTCACAAGTGGCTGTGACTCAGTGGTGTGGTCTATTCTAAAGCAATTATCACATTTGCTTCAAAAAATCCAATTTAGATATTTCTTAACACAAGAATGCAAAGTGGCATCATGATAAGATCCTAACTTTACAGTTTGACATTCACCTTGCACCGGTTATTTGTATTGGTTATTTCCACAAAGATGAATCAAGTAACCAAACATAATAATATAAACAAACATTTGGATCTAAAGGATTAACTAATTGATAAGAAATGTCTGCTCTGACAAAAAAGGGACTCAAGAGAGAAACAATTCCCGTATTGTTTGAACAAGATAACTCCAAGATAAAAACCAAACAATAAATATTCTGCCAGCTTGTCAAACTTTCATCCTGCTGCCATTAACTTCTCAGTTATCTGAAACACTGTTTCTCATCACTCACAAGGCTAAAGGCTTTCAAGAGTGCAGCTGTTCTTCCCTTTCTTCTCCCTGAAACTCTGTATGACATTTCTGAAGGAACTGATTTATTCAGCCCATTGCACATTCCACCAGATCTCTTTGTAATTTATAAATGATTACTGCAAGGTGTCTGTAAATGCCTTGCATAAACCTCACTTGCCATATGTGTAATTCTCCAGCTCAGTAATCTCCATGTGTTTCAGTGTTTTCTCTTTTAATAAAGAGAAAAGTACTGGTATTTGTACTTCTATACTTTTTTTGTACTTCTGGACTTTTGAGGGTTGCACAACTTAATTGAAGACATACAGAGCATATCTGAAGGTAGGTAGTAGGCATCCATGGGATTACTTGTTGAAGTTGATAGAATAAGTTTTCAGAAGTAGAGTTATTATGAAAAGCAGTCAGCTGAAATAGTGGGAATCTGCATATTTTGTGTCGTATTTCAACAAGTCATTGCATTAACAAATTAAACTGTGTTGTTTAAATGTGAATTTACAGTGTATCAAATAAGGTAAAAACGTAAATTTAAAGTAACTTTTTTGAAAATCTAGAAATATTCAAAATAGGAATTTTACCATTGTTGTGTAAGTCTATGTCAATTTCCTTAATAAGTGTGAACTCCAGCAAAGATGGTGTCATTGCAAGAATTGCTTGACTCATGGCAAAAAAAAAAAAACTAGCATAATGAAAACAACAAAAGTGCTACTTACACTTTGCAACTAGGATGAACAATTTAACTTGTGTTTTCTTCAGTAAACTTATACCTCCTTGATTAAATTAAGTATATTACGAATACTCTAATCAACGGGATTGTGACTAATACAAACACTAATATAATATAACTAATCATAGGTTTGACATTTTAAAGTGTGTGTTTACTCAGCAACTCTGCTGTTTTAGCCCCTTTAACCTGTTCTTTTTATTGCCTGCAACTTTACTGTTTTTGTTCATGTAGCAGCTAAACTATTTACTCTGTTATTTATAGAAAGTAAAAACAGAGCTTAAGGAAACATAACTCTTACGTAACAATCCTCTGGCTCCCGGAAAGGAATTGGGAGATTTTTTTCTAGCACCATATTAACATTAAACGAAAATAAACTGTGAACATTGTGTTTACAGTTCTGCGGCCTTCAAGTATACAAGAAATCATAAATCCATGCAACTTGTGTACTAATTCAAAGACACTGGTGTGCATGTAATGTTAAGGCAGTGATTTGGTTCTTTCCAACGAAGGTGAACGTTGTCATCAGTGCAACTTCTGCAGGATTACAGTCATTGAATCACAAGCTAACATTCTTAAGGATATTTTCCCCTTTCTTAATCCCTCATGTAAAAGCATGAAATTCATCTCAACTTCAAATCTGTTGCCATATAATGAAAATAATAATGTGTATTTGTGTGTATCTATTATCACAATCATAATAGATCATTTAGAAATTTTAAGATGCTAAACTCTCACTGGTAAACAGAAAAAAGAATAATAATTGTTATAATAATAATAAGTAGAGCAAAACAAAATAAACGATGAGATCTGTATTAAGATCAGGGTCTGATTTAAAGTCTGCCTGGAGCCAGAAACATAGAGTTGCATACATTAATAAAACAGGCAATATTTCCCAGTATCATTCAAGATGTTGTAACTAGTAAGTTACACAAATTGAACATGATCGTCACATTAACCCACTGCTTTTGTAATTAGACAATTCATAAGCGAGAGTCTTCGGAAACAGAATTGGGACATCCACAGCCCCAGTAATTATCTGGAGAAATACATCGACAAGGTTGACTCAAGCTTCCCGGACGTCAGGGTCAGGTCATTAATGAGACGATGTCTGAAGGAGCTGACTGCTAATTTATGTTAACTGATGGTAACGAGCTTCAAGCTTCCACTTTCAGAAACCTTAATATACTGTGAAATTCAGATATATCAGTTATGTAACTCGTCTATAGATCATGTTTGGCATATGTCAGGTTAGGTTAAATGTACTATTTACAACCATGACAGTCTGTAATCTATATATGTAAGTATCCAAGCTTGGACACAGAAAGAGGCTTGGCACACAAAACTGGTTTTACCTAATTTCTCAGCCTTTCGGTCATGCTAGCTAGTAGGCTCATCTCACTGAGAAAAAACAAAAAAACAAGCTGGTCTCTCCCTGATCAAGCAAAATGTTTGCAATTCACTGCGTGACCACCTTTTATTTAGTGGTGTTTGTTGTTCTTTTCTTTCATCGCCTCACAAAATGATCTCTGAATTACTTTTGCTCCTCCACATTTTGTAGGGAGCAACAGTCTGGCAGCTCCCAACAAACCATAACCAGGTAATTGTCCTGCAAATAATAAGGGGAGCAGGTTACACAATGCGAGGCATGGGTGCTGTACGGCAGGTTAGACAATGTGACAAAGGAAAATTGGGAGTTGCTCTCCTCTTCTTTCCTTTAGTGTATACGCCAACTAATTAGATGATGAGGTGCAGCCAGTTGATGCAGACGGAGGCTTACAGGGCTAATGAGGGAATGAGCAGCAGAGGACTGCAGTGAGGGGGATGCAGGCGCACGTCCCGCTGAGGAATGGCTGGGGAATATAAAGACCTTGATATAATGACCAGGTATTGAGTTTGAAGACTAAGACACTCTAAGCCAATGATGAGAGTATTCATGTTTTATCAATCAAAGTAATTGGAGGTCATCTGGGACCAGCATGTGTTTGTAGGAAAAACTATTTGGAAAAACCAGAATTTACCACTTGCAGGCTGTTTGTGGGAAACCACCAAAGTTGAAAGCATTTGATTTAAAAATTTAACTTAAAGGTCCATTCTATCCTCTCTCCCACATGTTCAGAGAGAAAGGCAAGAGATTTTTACTGCATTCTGCAGCTTGCACTATACTTTTATTCTATGAATCAGGAGTAAATCATATGGTGACCGGTTCTTAGTGATACTTAAATGTAAGTGCAACAGAAAAAAAACAGACAATGGGGAACAAGAAAAGAACAACTGCTATTCAGTAGAAAGGAGAAATAAATGATACAGTATTTTTCATGAAGTACTGGCTACCTGTGGAGCCCAGTAATACAACTCAAGTTCATGGAAAGTGGTGTGAAAAATGTCTTTCTTATTGTGCATGATTATGGAGGAACAGGCTTTCGTTTTATGGGTGTAGAAATTCTGATTGTGTTACTGCTCTTCTGATAATGCAAATAATCCTAATAAGTAAGTGTTCAATCTCTCTACTGCTCAGCACACTATTACATATCTGTTTCATCAAGGGTGACTCCGTGAACAGGGGAGGGGGTTAGGAGACAGAATCAGTGTGACACAGACCTGTGTAAACCACACGACAAAGCAGAGTCAGGTGACCTTTCGATTCGGAGCCAAACTGCAAAGATTCCATTCATCCTAGCTGAGATCCAATCGCAATGTGCCTCCCCCCCCCGGGCATAGTCGGGTCAATCGGCTTCTGTTCTGCCTCTATTCACACAATGCACCAATATGCTTTTTTTCCTTTCCTTCCGAGCTACAGTGCATACTGTATTACATGTTAATATCAAGTGTAAATGGGTTTAGAAAGTCTCAAAGCACAGATGGGGGGTAATTGAGTGTGATTTTCTTTCTCGGGCGTGCAGGTGTTCTGTGCTTTCTCTGATTCTGCTATTTGTGAGGCTTTTCTTCACACTTCCTCAGTCGAGCGCTGAGTACGATCTTTGTCGTTGTTGAATCCCAGGGATTCATTCTGGGTCGAGCATTGTAACATGTCGTAGCATGAAGAGCGATGACATTGACAAAGCTGTTGTGCGTTTTGTTTCACTGGATCGACTTACAGAAAGAACACATTGCTCATTTATTAGCGACATCTCTGATTCCCTTGTGATGATTCATTCCTTCAGAAACATCACATGTCTCGTGACTGAAGAATAAAGAATCTAATTGATGACGTGCTCCTGACTGAGTTGCTCATGTGCTGGGGTGATTGTGATTTCAGTGAATTTCATTGCCCCTTACTTAAGAGGAAAAGGGGTGGGGTTGAATTCATTAATTATGCAAGGTCAAAATATAATGTTAGACTCGTTCAAACCAGAATCCTAATGCCTGGAAATGGCAATCACTGCACTGCTTTACTTTTATCAGAAAAAAAATTCCTCTCTCTCATCTCCTGACCACCCTTATTAACATGACCAAGAGAGCAAAATGTAATATTTTTTCTGGGATGTCGAAGGTTAATTGTACAGTGTATATAGAGCGAGAGTGTATGCACATTACCATTCAGCGGCGTAGCTGTGCATAGTAACACTGGACCTGTTTTACATTCAGCCAGAAGCAGCCCTCTAACTGCTGCTTTATTTAAAGACAGTCTGTGTCTGAACTCCTCATGTATCGCTGCTGAGTCTGACTCGCAGCTGCACAACCCTCTATCACATACTACTACACACATTTGGACAAGAGGAGCCAGTGTTCTGCTGTGAAGTTGTCCCCAAACAGATGTTTAGCCATGTGCCATAGGCCATTTAGAGGATTAGTGATGTGAGTTTGTGTGCCAGGATGTTTCCTTTAGAGGTGTTTTGATTCCACAGACAACCATAGAAACTATTCTGTTTCATTTATATTTGCAACTAAAATGGGACTCAGTGGAGTGTAAACCTCTGCTCAAGCCCAATGGTTCCCTTATGAAACCACATTTAAACTAATCACAATCAGATTTTTTGTTTGCTCATAAATATCAGTTCCCTAAACACGCCTGATTTTGGGAACTCAAGTGTTGGTATACGGCCTATGTTGCAATGTCAAAGAAAATTCTGGCTCCGCCCACTGATCTTGATCGACCCCACATGAATCGAACGGGTTCTTCCCCGACCCACAACTCCTCCTCCCTTCGTGGTAATCTGTCCGGTAGGTTTTGTGTAACCCTCAGGAACAAACAAATTCAACTAAACTGAGGGCCCCAGTAGTTTGATAAGTCATCAGTAGCATTAACCTTAATCATAGTAATCATAGTACACATCATAGTTATTTATATTCTTTGTTTATTGAATCGATTTGAAACACAACATAGTAATGTCCAAAATATATACCCCACTAGTGTATATTGCTGTACTTCCAAATACAAACACACACACACAAAACATTACTAAAAGTGTGATATAAATGTAAAATATAAATAGTATAAAATAATTAAGCATTGACGTTTCTAAAGTCGGGTAATGCACCACAACTAATATTCAGTCACCTTTACTTTGTTGACAAAGAGACTGTATCTCATTGCTATGCTGTACCTCAGATGAAATCGGGATTTCTTAAATATCTTTGGTGATGCAACAAGAGGATTTGATTTTCTGTAGCGGACACAATTGTTGAGGAAATATGATGTAAATGTGTCCATTTCTTGCTCTGAAAAGGTTTCAGTTGTGCAGTCAGATCACTTGAGAGCGCACTCGAATGTTCCAACAGGGAGAAACAGACTCTGTTTACAGCTGCTTCACTATGTGACTGTGTCTTTGACAATGAATAAATACAGCTGGCTCACTGTGGTGGATTATGTGACTCAGTTTCAATTCCCAGCGGTTTCCTGGAAGGTAGCAAATTCATACATTGGAAAATGGGAACAATTTATATCATTGTTTGTCATAAATGAGCTCAATACTGAACATGGTTATTCATTTTGTTATCTTATACAGTGGGTTTGCCAAATATATTGGACCCCAACTAATTAATAGGCAGAACAATATTTAGAACTTAAACTAAGGATTCACTTTTTTGTATCTATATTGTTAAATTACCTTCATGCTAAAGTCTGTAAGATTTAGAGGTGAAGTTGCATGTTGCAGCTGAACACCCATAACATCACTGAAAGAGAACCTGTGGTAGCCTTCGGTTGTCGTAAAAACTCAAAAAGGGGTTTAGTTTGTCCAGTTGGGACGACTGTAAAAACATGGCGGCCTCCATAGAGGACCCGCTGCTAATGTAAATATAAAGTGTTTAGATATAAAGGGCCATTTCTACGGTAAAGAAAACAACAGTTTGTACAGTTTAGATGAAACACAGGATTATTTCAGAGTTCTGCTAATAGATCCCTTTCACTTAAATCGTACATACTGAACCTTTAAATATTGAAAAGTCACGAGGAACACAGAAAATGCAATCAATAGGACCCAGGCAGAAGATACTTGCTGTGTGGATTTTTATCCAGCTTGCATGGGAACCTAGCCTGACGTTGTCAGACTCACAATTCTAGTCAGAATGTGAGTCTGAGACCGCTCCATTGGGCTGTGATTATGGGGCGTGTTTCAACTGACCAGGAAATATAATTCCTCTTCGCTCAATTGGATAGACCTACAACCAATCAGAGCAACGTAGTATGTGACGTATGCTAAGCAACGCATTGTGAGTTATTTACTAACGCCAGCTTCACACCGGAAGCTGAAGCAATCCGAAGCGACGCTGAAGTGCAGCGCCAAGCCTTAAATAACAGCTGGCTCCCATCCACTCCCATGTTAAAACTTTGTGCGGGTCACACCGGAGGCTGAAGCACCGCGCTGCGCCAAGGCTGCCTCGCGCCGTGCAGTGATAGTTTCGGCGTCGAGTCTATTTTTTGCGCTATACGCGAGTGTATCGCACCAGGAAACACACTGAAAAACGATCTTAAACTATATTGATGACATATTGTATATGATATAAATGTTCAAATATGCATCCCATACTTTGAAGTCCCCTTATGTTGTCCTGGAGTTTTAATTTGACCAATGACATTATTAAATGTCCCCCTCTGCCCATCCACTACAGCCACACAAGCAGTGATACAGATAAAAAGAGAGAGAGAGGGGGGGGCTACGTATTTTCCACATAGGCTTGAGTGGAGAATACGTAATTTACCCCCGACACCCGACATTTAACGGAGCAAACAGCGAAGTTCTTCAACATGGATGACATTAAATTAATAATTAAAGTGGAGAAGTACAGTGAGTTGTATGCGCGGTGCTTTGGCGTCGCCTCCGTCGTTCTCTGTTCCTCTTTCAAAATGAATGCGCTGTCGATGTCTTCTAAAACAGACTCAATGGCAGCATCTACACATCTCAGCTCTCCAGCGGCAGGCATGTTTGTTGAAAACGAATTCAACCCAAGGGCACTTTGATGACGTGGTTGATTACGTTACCGTTGATCATCTGTCCATCATCGTATAAAGCCCGCCCTGACATCCTGATTGGCCCGGTCGGCCATAATTTCTCCTTAATGGAGCGACTCCAGACCGAACTTCCCGAACTTAAATGTTGTGGGCGGGGCTAAGTTCGTCTGGCATCCCGGTTAATGGGAACCAGTACTGGCTGTAGTTCTATAACTATGTAGGTTAAATAATACAATCATGCCCTAATATTGGAGGGCTGGTAAATTTTCATGTTAATCTGTCTTTATGAATAATGAAACCAATTTACTTGATTTTAAATGAAAATCAAGTAAATTGGCTTGCATTTATTCCCCGGTGACGACCCTGGAGATATCTTACTTTTGAACATGATCAAAGTGGTGAACATTTTTATGTTTTCATGAGCAGGACATATATTTAATAAATCACATCCAACAGACCATTAACATCAACATGCATTAACATAAGAAAGCTGCAGATTATTCATTTTAATAGTGCTTTGGTCTATATCATGAGGCGCACTGCTCCAGAGCTGACAGACGCTGGTATCGGTGATTGAACTCTCAGCAGTTGTACCTTCCCAATTCCTCCATCCTGAGTTATACCAGATAGCGCTGCAGCACCAGTGATGTGTTGAATCTTCTTTATTGGCAGCCTCCACCATCATTTAGATTCCACCTTAACTCCAGACCTGGCACCTGAAAAAAGATTTCCTATCATGGAGCCTGAGCACAGGCGCCGCGCTCCGAAAATGTGACGAATGCAAATGGGACGGGAGAAATCAAAAGTGACTAACGTGTATGGAAACAGAGAAAATCAATTGTCTCCTGGGCAAATGGAGGAGCTATTAAAATGATTGTGTGCTACAGGAATATATTATCCTCGGCAGCTGCCAGCAGAGGCAACAGCGGCTCATACTCCAAGTCTGCCTGGCTCAAAAAAGAGCTCCCACGAAGGCAATTACTGCATTTGCACACTCTGCATGAGCGGAACATGTGATTTATCTGCCTGCTCTCAAGCTAATAGCTCTTACACATTATCATTATAACAAGCATAAAACATGCTATAAAAATATCCCGGCACAAAACGAAATAAGTGGATTTTTTTTTAAGTGGACTTTCAGACCATTAAGGCCTACTTTATCAAAGTTAATTTGTGTTTGTCTTTCAAAGGAGATGGTCCAGTGATGCTTGAGGCTTGACTCTAAAGAGACATGTCAATTTGCCAGCTTCAATAATACAAAAGGGTTTGACTTGCACAGACATTTAAGCTTTGGAGCAAGAAACCGATGTTTCAGATCACAATAACGAGATGTTTCTTTCTCTCTCGCGATCCGTCAGTGATATTCAGAATAAAGAATCAATTAAAGCTCCAAAGAAATATGACATGAAGCATTAATAAAAGGCTTTTATGAAACAATCATGGCTGACTGTAGTTTGGATAACAGTTTGTCATCTTTCTCTTTGGGGTAGAGAGGCTTTAGAGAGAGAGGATTCATTCCACTCATCAGATAAACATAGTCGCCGGGCTTCAATCAGAGCCTGTTTATGAACACTTCAAAAACAATCAGAGCATCTCAGCAGACATGGGAAAGGTTACACAGCATGGAGATAGCACAGATTTCCTGGTTTTTGAAGTATATTAACTTATTAATTATGACAAAATATGAACACAATGCACACGATGTCCACGCTCATTCCCGTTGGCTGGAAGGAAATGTAAAGAAGTAGAGCAGTCTGCCTTACGTCTCCACGTGATGCTGATGAGGTACTAACCTTCTGAGATGACAGGTTTACTGGAGTCAGACACGTGGACCCATTAAAGTTTTAATAAACCAAAATGTGAAATGGCGCTATGGCCCAGTCTGCTGCCTGACCAGTGTCCTTCAGAGGAAATTACACCAGCACACCTTCTCCCTGTTTGACCAGATACATGCAGAGTCAAGACTGGTGGGGAAATCTCTTCCAACAAGATGTAATGAAATGATGCCGTCTGTGATGCAGCAGAAGAGTGAGCTCATGCTTGCTTTTTATAATATTAATAATGATGATGATATATTTTATTTCGTGTTGCCTTTCTGAACACCTAAGGATACCTGTTATAGATCAAAAATAAACACATGAATAACTGTCACAAAAACAAACCTTGAAATCAGATTAGGACACAAACATCCATCAATTATACATATGCCACACAAGACTATAGTTAAAAATAAAGCAATGGTCAAACTCAGCTTTAGAGACAAAGACACCTAACAGTACATAATGTGTGAAAAAAAAAGTGACTACAAGTACAACAAAGTGTTAAGATCTGATTAGTGAGTGATAGATGTTGTTTGGTTCTGGATAGACTTATCGAAACAGATGAGGTTTGAACAGCCCAATAGAGTCCAGCTGACAGATGTGAGGAGGCAGAGAGCTCCAGAGTCATGGTGCCAATCAGCTGAAGGCTCTGGAACCCACCCTACTTAGTTGTAAAGTGACATAGAGAAGAGAGCCGGGCAGGGACAGGGGTGTAGGGTCCAACAGGTATGTGAAAGCCAGGTTGTCGAGGGTCAGTGACGCTGGATGAGGAGTGGTTTGATGTGGTCTGTGTATTTGGTGCAGGATATAATTTGATGGACAGAGGACTATTGTTTTGTCCATCTGTCCCGTTCCAATTTTGAACACATTATATCAAGGTTGCCAAAAGTGAATTGCATTACATGGGCCAGAAACATTCAACTAGACTCAAGGATGACCTGAATAG
Source organism: Platichthys flesus (assembly GCF_949316205.1). Lineage (NCBI taxonomy): Eukaryota > Metazoa > Chordata > Actinopteri > Pleuronectiformes > Pleuronectidae > Platichthys > Platichthys flesus. Next base: position 24,266,776 of record NC_084953.1, on the reverse strand, counting down.
AACGTGGTGGTCAAAGTTCAAAGGTCAAGGCCGTGGTTACCTCTCAAAGCTAATTATTGGCATTATGAATGTGATATCACCGGAACGGTCATGGGAAATTATTTCACATGTGGTACAAATATTCCAAAGAACTATTCCAAAGAACTAATTTTGCACATCCTATCTTAAGATCAGCTTTAGGCAATTGGGCTAAATTAACTGATTAAATCCTGGTGCATGGAGGCTGGTTGGCGGAAGCATACAACCACAGTGCCCTAATTCTTGGTTTTGCTGAGCCAGCTTATTGCCACTGGTGGACACAATGTTGTTAAATGTGGAGCAGGTGAACTATTATTTGTATGTTTATTTTTATGAAACCAAAACAATTAGCTGAGGGAAGAATTTAAGATTGTTCTCCTTGAGAACTTCTCTTCGTAGTACTGACGAGCCATCGTTCACACAGAAGTATTGATTGGAGCAGCTTTGAAGGAGTTATTAAGTATTTACTTATTACACATATGTTCATGTTTATGTTTGTACTTTATTTTGTGTATGCAGTGACAATCTGAAAAGCACCATTATTGTGGTGACAGACACATGCAGGAGTGGAGGTGAGGCTCCTATCTTACTACTGTGTGGTGTCGGGGTTACATGCTCATAGAAGACACATTAATACACAGATGTCTAGTATGACACACATACAAACAAAGTCACACTCAAAGTCGCATGAGACACTGAGGCCTCGTCGCAAGTGGGCATGTGTCCCAAACCGCAGGGCACAGTTCCAGCGGCAGGCTTATAGATGAAGGTCTCCGTGAGCACATGCATGCGGAGACGCACACGCTCGTTCACATGCGTGAAAACACAGCAGCCCTCAAGCCGCCTCCTGTTGCGACTCCTGGCCAGCTATGAGACATGGCCTGCTGGCTAGAAAATGGCAGAATTGTGTGTTTGGGCCATCTGCTGCTCAGACTGATATAGATATCACACACATACGCTCACACACGAGATACACACAAAGGAATGCTATAGGCGTACGAAACATTATGGTGGTTATTATCCATGTATACCACATATTGAGAGTTTACAAGCCACTGAATGAGGAGAGGTCGAGATGGTCATGTGACATGACAATATAGCAAAACGAGGCATCCATGTTTGGTATTCAGACACTTCTATATCATGAACAGCTTTTAGAAAAGTCATTTTCCATAGTATGATTATTATTTGGATGTTGATATGAGTATTTGGCATTCATATAATGAGCTGTGCATCCCAATAAAATTATGTTTACATAAATGAAATGAATTTATCTAATTTAAAAGTAGTATTTTAGTCTTGGTTCTTGAGATAAACTCATAGCTCATAAAAGTTGAGATACGGCTCCAACTCTCCCAACTGTGTATACATACATACATTGCTTGAGAGAGAGAGAGAGAGAGAGAGAGAGAGAGAGAGAGAGAGAGAGAGAGAGAGAGAGAGAGAGAGAGAGAGAGAGAGAGAGAGAGAGAGAGAGAGAGACTCATGGCAAGAATAAAAACATCACTCGAGATGTGGATGACCTCACGAAACACTCTGCAATCAGAGATTTTTTCTATCATTCAGGAAACACTCACAACAAGTTCTGTTTAGTTGTGTGAACGTACAACTCTAAATGCAGAACACAGCTACAAGACTCGGAGTCAGACACTGAGTGGTAGTTGATGGAGGTGGAACAAAGTTTATTGCTGACGAGGCTGGATAAGGCTGGAGAGGCAGGGTGCTGGCTGGCTAGAAGGTCCTGGCTGGTTGGAGGACGAAGGGCTGCGCAGTGAGGCACACACGCGTCCTGGAGTGAAGAGCAGAGTTAGGTTAGCATAAATCCAGGAGAAGAAACGAGTAACGTATTCAGGCTGCGACTTGCTACCATCGACGACGGAATAATCTGGCGTCGCAGTGACGAGATGACCAGGCTTATATGGCAGTGATGATTAGTAGAATTGGAGGCAGGTGTGTCTCGTCCTGCTGCAGTCACCAGCCAGCCACGCCCCCTGCCACACACAACACACAGGGAAAACACAGAAAAGCAGGAGCCGACAGCAACAAACTAGAAATACAAAACACAAACACCACAACTTCATGACTAATGTCAGAAGAGTTTTTCTCACAACATTACTCCATCTATTTACTACACTCTACATTTCCACACACAGGCTTTGGTAAAATGAAGACGTTTTGAAGTATATTATTACATTATGTGTAAACTTTATGTTTCAGAGCATTTCTCTTCCTGAAAGACTCCCTCACCTGGATGTTGTATTTGTTTTATTTTATCAATAGGCTCAAATACAGCAGCAGCCTTTCTCTACAAGATGGAGTTTTATTGCTGGATTTTCAAGTCGAGTCTCCTCAGAGTCAGAACAATAAAGAGAGTAAACATCAAGTGCCAAAATAACCAGGAGAGGAGACTCATATAATGCCGGGGTCACATTTTATTGACAATCTCTTTCTTGCAATTAGGATAGATGAATGAATGAAGGCCGATATATGCTACTCCGTTTTGACGGACACAGACACATGGGAATGGCTTCGCCGCTGTGAAACGCCCTCTCCGAGCACCTCGGAGAGCTCCTCGTGCACCTCTGAGTTTTCTAACTATACGTCGGCATTTTGGAGAGCCTAGGGACAGCCCTCGGCTGTGATTGGTCTTCTTTCTCGCTCAGCTTCTCACTCGGCTTTGAGCAGTTGGATCCTCGCATTTGTTTTTATGAGGCTATGACAGGATGACAGCTTTTGTATGTGCACTTTGCTTTTTGTAGTTTGTGGTCATTGTCGGTCAAATCTGAAAGCAATAATCAATTAAGTGTACTAATTGTTAGTATATTGCAGTAATCCATAATGTTGCTTGCATGATTAATAAGCACTTCTATTTGTCCACTGCTTTCAGGTCTTTCTCCAGCCTACCCGATAACAGTGAGGAAGCCAGTGCCAGGTACCTCTACAGGCAGTGGGTGGGACTCGGTTTGACAGACGTCCACCTATCCAATCACACAGTCCTCCTCAGCCTGCCTGGTTCCACACCCAACACAATCACTGACAGGTCTAGTCACCAGTGTTTCCTGCCAAACGGGAACCCCTGTGACCAGCGTGGCCCAAACGACCTGCCGAGGCAGCAGTTCTCTTACGCAGCCTACTCCGCTGTTGGAAGTCTACAGGTACGATTTCCATATCTTGACATTTGAGTTAACCTCCGTGCAGCTGCACTCTCCTTTTGCTTCTCCTCCCCTTTTCCATCTTTGTATTGTCAGGTTATCTAAGACTTCAGCCTCTGGCCACTTTAGGGTCAGCACTTAAGGGCATTGTGAGAGGTTCTGGCTTCAAACGCTACAGCTCGGCAAGCCACAGTTCAGGGTCTAAGGGTATTACAGTACTTTTATTTCCTGCAAGTGCCAAGTCTAAAGATGATATTTATATTTGTATTTTCTGGTGAAAAACCGATTGGCTACATAGAGAGGAGTCCTTTAAATTAACTGCCACTGTGCATTACTTACTAAAGAGCAAATTATCTCAGCAAGTTCTAACATGAATAGTGATTGTTTATCTGCTGATATCACTGATTTGAGATTTCAAATGTCCCTATCCAGCGAGGAGAAGATTATAAATGTGGTCAAATCTATAACTTATTCCTCTAATACAAAGCAATGGGTAGACAATCATTAGAGTGGTGTGTTGAACGATCCCCTGAGAACTGTGAGTGAATTTTCATGCATTTGTATCACAACAGAAAGGAAAGTCTTTGCCCCTTTAAATTTCTAATGAGGGAATTCTGAGCCTTGTCGAGTATGTCGATGGATCTTATCCAGTGACAGTGATGGATTGATCGATCACACAGAACTGAGCAGTGTGACACACCGCAGTGAAAGAAGATGGCTGAGTTTTAACAAGGAGTGGAAATAAACATCCCAATTAAGAGAGAGAGAGACAGAGAGAGTGAGAGAGTATTGATGCCTGAGTGAGACCAATAAATTGTTCAACAAATGTGCGTCATCATCTTGAAAAACGATTTAATTAATCATATTCAGTTATATCTATAGGTAAAACATAGTTCGTGTTCAAATTTCTAATTTTGAAATAAGAAAGAAGAAAGGAAAAGTGTTACTTTCTTCACATGCACATTGCAGAATGAAACAGTGCATGTTCACTGGATTCAACTTTGTTATACTATAGAGTTTCATTTTCTTATAAATAGAACAGAAGGAGAAATTTCCTTTGTAGGGTGCCTGAGGCCATATTTTCAAGGCAAGAGGTATTTCACAAACTTTACACAATACACTTAGATAAGAATAGACCGCAGGATTAGAACAGCACCAGCCGACTTGATGCAGAAACCATAGAAATCTTTAACATGGTATTTATTTTATGCTTGATGCACTGTGGATCTTTCCCACCATTCTTCAGGAATGAGAGGGTTAATGGAAGTCATTATGCATGTAGTCCGCCAGCACTAGGAGACACACACACACACAGACACACAGACACAAAAACACACACAAACACACACACACATTGAAATATAGTCACACTATTTTTAGAGGGCTTTACTTCTCTGTATCCTGGGAACAGAGAAAAGGGTTGAAGGAGACGCTTGTTATTCCCTTGAGCCTCTGCCCGGCCTGAGGACAGATGAAAAGTTGCAGTCAGTCTCTGAATACCAAGTTTTCCTCCTCTTTTTTCTCTCCCCGCCTCTCCCCCCGCTCTCCTTCCTCGGCTTTGCTCGATCCATCCAGCTGTCCACTCGTCAGAGTCTACCCACAGGAGGGTCACAGTCATCCATCACCAGATTATTTCCCAGCTCCGTTGCCGCACGCTGCCTTGAATTAAGCGGCGATTTGCTGTGTCTAAACATGGCTTTCAGACAATTAAACATGGCTGTTGTGTTGGATAGATGGCGGCCCAGTGCAAGTATACTGGGATAATAAGTCCTGCTCTTGGTGGCACTGTTTCGCTGGTGCTGCAGGAACTGTGCTCTAACACACAATATCTGAAGGATCCTTGTGTGTGTGTTGGTCTATGTATGTGTATGTGTGTGCGCGACTGTGTGTGTGTGTGTGTGTGTGTGTGTGTGTGTGTGTGTGTGTGTGTGTGTGTGTGTGTGTGTGTGTGTGTGTGTGTGTGTGTGTCTGTGTGTTTGAGAACGGGAAGCAAGAGAGAGCTGTTTGTGGGTCTGGTCAAGTCATGTGTAATCGAGTCTCCCAACATGTCGGTTGGGTGCAGGTATTAATAAACCCTGACATGTGCATCCCTTGAGCTTGTTAGTGCTTGCATTCTAAAAACAATTTTCTCTACAACTTCAGCATATCTCTACGATAACTTTGCGAAAGCCTGGTCTCATCTAGCTTCTAATTAGTGCTGCCTATGCATGTTGTGAGTGTAAATCGCCTGAGAAGCTAAAAATTGCAACCAGTAACTTAAATCTAGTTCACGAAGGCAGCACAGTTTAATAAATACAAATTGAGTGTTTACCAACTTGGTAATGAGCTGCACCGTAATGATGTCCACACTACTGGAGACTGTATGTCTGATGCATTTGATGATGCCTGATAGTAAATTAAATGTTGTTCATCATTCATGTTGGTATGTAATTTGAAAATATTTGAGGCCATTGTCTGGAGTAAAGGCTGCAGGATGCTACTCCGAATCCGTTACGGTTGGACAGATCGAACGGACACCGTTTAATTTATGGTTCTCCGAAAGCTGTAGATGCTGAAAATAATTCGCCGCCAGAACAGTAGGTGGCGCAACGGTAGACGAGCATAGAGAAGCCTACCTCATGAGTTATATAAATGCAGAAGAAGTTCACGTTGTTTATTTACCTCCTCCCAGCTTTCCTCACACACAGTGAACTATGGCAACTAACAGACAAAGGCTGTTGATGGAGCTGTTGCTGCTTGACATGGAAGAGGACTTGCTTGTAACGTATTTTATGGGACGAGAACAACAACAGAAAAGGAGATGGAGGGAATGATACAGGAAGTGTTAATCTCTATTGATTCATGATACGTGCAGTTCAGAGAAATAGTAATATATGAATCATTAAAATAATAATTCACTACTTTGTGTGGTGTGATCGGAAGAGGAGGGATCGACAGTAAGCTTTTAGGAACTTAAACAAGGGTTGACAGTTGTAATAAATAATAGGCTAAGTCACTTTAAAATGAATTAAAGAATCATTTATACGTGTGTAATCACCAGTGTTTTTTTATGTCACAATAAATTAACTGAGCAATAATAGAGAAGAATAAACTGTATGATTAAATATATGTATACATTAAGGTGGTTGTACATTATAGATGGTTGTGGAGTGTTAGGAATGTCACATGACTGGAGCAGCTCAGCTCGAGTTGGCTGCCTGAACTATAGCTTGCAGGCGTCGCTCAATTTCAGACTTCTTTCATGTATTTTTTTTATCCAATTGACACTAACCCATGGGTCCATTCTGATATAAATACTTCCCAAAACTTCAGTAGTTAATAAGAAGAGGAGAGGCAGGGGAAAATCATTTTTAACTTGCTTATTCATGGTTACATAGCAGTTCAGTCATGGAGAATCTAATCTTCATGTAAACAGCTTAAGACCTTAAATGGATTCCGAGTTCACCGAGTTACTGCAGACAAGCAACCATTCAAAGTGTATTATGATGTGACACCTCCATTAGACTGAGTCCGAACTGCTGGACAGAGTTAACATGGTGGGGTTTGACCCTGTGACCTTCGGCTTACAGGGGATGTTTTTCAAAGTAATGATGCCAATTGCCTGAAAAACCTACGCTTCCACTTGGCACTACAGGGACTTGCTTTTACTAATCGCACACCAGCACATGGTAATGTACTGTTTGTTATGGCGTTACAGCCGACTGTGTGTTTTGCACTTGTAAAGAACATGTTGTAAAGAATACAACTGTAGAATTTCTATTCAGTTTATGAGTAAACAGTAATGTTTCATAAGTAGCCTTCATTGTGCAGAACACGAGAAGCACAGGAAATAGAATGTGGGGTTATTTATTCTTGAGTAGGAGAAGAACCAGAATTGAAGGACAGTGGTCGTTGTGGAAAGCGACAGACCGAGCTGTCAGAGGAGCCATATAACTTGTGAAGAACACGCTGAGAAAATACACAAGCAGCATCCCGGGCGACATGAACATCCATGAAGTGCAGAAAGTCATTCTGGTGCAGTACACATTCACCAGAGGGTGTTATACATCAAGTGAAGCGAGAGAACAGCCTCCCTGCAGGGCCTCAGGACCATCTGGTCACAGCTGTAAGGACATGTAAGAACATGTAAGACACACATGAATAAGTTGGTAGAGTAAGTAAATACTGCATGGACTGACACTGTAACAGATGGTAACTGATTTTTGTTATGAATTTCCTGGATAAATAGCAGATCATGTTCCTGGTCTTGATATTAATCATATACTTAAATATAAATGTACATTCTGTTCCATCAGTTTGGCTTTCTCAATAACTTTAACCAGTACTGTTACTCCTAAATGGATGAAGCTGACAATATATGGCGTAATTTAACAGACCATATTATAAACCTTGTTAAAAAATACCCCCAGAGTATTATCCTGCGCCAAACCTGACAACACAACCACCTTCTTACAATTGCCATGTTTGATCAATTTTACTGGTTACTGCATTTATAGTAAAGAAAAAATTGTAATAGTGATAATACATTTTATTTATTAGGCACTTATTAAGCTTCAGGAAAACTATGACATATTTATCAACAGCACTGAGTCCATACATTGATACATTGATGAACAAATACAATATTGTGATAAAATAAATAAATCAACATAAACTGTAACAAGATGAATAAAGATTAAATGTAGCTCAAAGGGAAATATGCTCCCTTAATTACAACAGGGGAAATTAAGGGGAAATAATTAGCAAGGGACAATGCAATTGTCAAAGATAATCTTACTTGAAGTAAATATGAACTGTATTTCTTTAAGATTAAATTAAATAGACAGGTACTATTAGTTTGATAAAAACATATAGAATAATTTGAATTAATTAAATTAAAAAAATGTAAAGGTAAAAATAGCAAGATCTGATAATGGAGATGAGACATTTATCCTGTGCAGGTGTGTCTAAAGGAAAGATTTAAGCAGCAGCGGAGTCTCTTGGTTGCTGAGACAGCGAAGAGTTTTTGATCAGGTGATCTAAGGGGCCTGTTGGGCTTTAAGAAAAAAAGTAACTCTTTAATATATTCTGAGGCCAGGCCATTGATGTCCTTGTAGGTAATAAATGTATTCTAAATTAAATGGGCAGCCAGTGCAGTAATGCTAACTCTTGACCAATAGGAAAAGATAGGATCCTATTGGCTACCCCTAAAACGAGCCTTCATCCCCAAATAATTTCCTAAATAATGTAATTGTTTCGTAGGGAAGCTTCCTTTAGAATGCCATTGTGTAGTTATTTTGTCGTGGAAAAGTGTTTATTGGAAGTAAAAAATAATAGTTGAAGCTTTAAATTAATTTATAAGTTTTAAGATTCTATATTTAACACGTACTTTTACAAACTGCTGTTTGGTTTCATGTAACTGTGTTTTATTTTATCCAATCGTCTTATGGTTGTACCTGTTTTTTTTGTTGTCCTCTGAGTCATGGTTTGACCTGTTAGCTCTTTTGACAGGAATGATTTATGTAGAAGACAAATTCAATTCACTTCAGATCCAGCGGGATGCAAAAGACAAAGTGGAAGGTAAGCTGGGGTAAAGGAGCAGGCTTCATAATGTGACTCAACATGGCAACACCAAAAACCTCATTGATGCTTTAAACAGTAAATCATCCTTTTAAGCCTCGCCATGGAAAAGTTGCAAGCAAAACCCGATATTCACTGAACCTGTTGTCCTCGCCCCCAAACACACCATCAAATTATCTTCTTCTGTAGTTAGGATATATACATTTTTCCAATTCAGTGCCCTTATGGAGAAAGGAATTGGACTTAGTTTCCATAGCACCCAATGAGCTACAGTAGTGGTTAAGCTTGTCAAGCATTGCTACCAGATCACTGTATTCTCTGTCTACTCCGACATGGCCAAATGCAAGCTGACCATGTGACAAGTGAAACCATTAACCCTTACCCTACCATTTTCAATCTGAAGAATTTCAAAAACGAGAAAGGTGGCTCACGCCATACTGCCTGGTCAAGAAGAGGGGAGTGCTAGTACCCCAAACCAGTAAAGGGCAGTGAGATGAAAAGTTAAAAGATAGCTGTGACATTAAATTTGACTAATAAGAAAGAAGGAGATCAGAAATCGGCTCTGATCGTTTTTGAGTGTATATGAGAGGTTGGGAACCTCATTGTTTGAGGAAATATGTCTGAAATGCTGCAAATTATGGGAAGCTTCTTTTTTACTGGACACGTTTGGTCACCCTCACTGCGATTCCAAGACTAAAAGCGATTCTTGATCAGTGTCTTGACTCACTAAACAATGTCTGGTCATGATGGTCACAACCATCATTTGCCATGGAAAGAATTGAGGACACAAGTGGGAGCCCAGCTGCTCTCAAGAGCCTCAGTTGGTTCATGGGGGTTGAAGTTTCTTGGTCAAAGAGGACTCTCTGAAGAGCAGCACAATTGGTTCTTCCTGTGTCAAAACTGAAAGCTTAGAACATCAGAGTACAGCTGATCTCATGGGCAAAGGGTTGAATATTGCAGAGAGAGAGAGAGAGAGAGAGAGAGAGAGAGAGAGAGAGAGAGAGAGAGAGAGAGAGAGAGAGAGAGAGAGAGAGAGAGAGAGAGAGAGAGAGAGAGAGAGAGAGAGAGAGAGAGAGAGAGAGAGAGATTTTTGATTTTTCACACTTTATTTACATATTCTTAATTTTACAAACCACTTGTTTACAGCATTATTCAATAAATACAAAAAGTGCTGCTGTTAAAGAAAACTCAGTCTGTTAAAAGGTGTGGAAAGCACAGCTCATTGTTGGTGACGGTGCAGAGGATGTCATTAAAACACCAAATTCTTTTAAAAGACTCGAGATCAGATACCATTGTGTAAAAACTGAACTCGAGTCGGAGTCTGGCGTGGAGGTTTACCAACCACACCGCCCCCGCTTCCTGCCCGTTCCTGTTCTCTACCCTGTTCTTCCTACTAATATAAATGGCCATCTTGGCCCCACCTGAGAGGTGGTTCAGGAGCTGTCATTTATCTTTATTTGCTTTGTTGTAGGCAGCTCCCATGATAAAAACCTTCTCAGTAAAAGTGATGTTAAAATCACTAAAAACCGCAGTTAAAAGAGCGAAGAAACTTGTCAGTCTCTTGCACTCAGTAAAAACTTGATAAATAGTCTCACGCAGGTCGCAAAATGGACACTTGTTAAGAACGGTGGGATTAAGAATAGAAATAAAAGCGTTGGAAGCGACGGCCGCCGCGGGGCCGGTACGGCGGGCACAGCCCGCCGGGCAGCGGGTCCCCGCCGCTCCGGTACTGGAACAGCAGCGGGGGCCCCCGTCCCAGCGCTCGTAGCCGCATCAGGACCGGGCGGAGCCGAGTCACTCCGCTTCGGACAGGCTCTCACCGCATGTCCCTCCTCCCCGCACCCGAAACACTTCATCACCGATGAAGTGGCGAAAATAACGTAGTCGTAATCATCTACTTTAACGTGGAAGCAGAGGTTGAGCTCCTCGTTCCGGTTGTTCAGTATCATATAGAGCTGTCTGCGGTGGGACACTACGTGCTTCAGTAATGGAGACTTACATCCAGAAAACAACTTCCTTATGGGGGACGCTACCTTCCCGTGCCTGGACAACTCTCTACTGAGAAACTCATCGGTGATGAACGGAGGGACATTGGACAGGACCACCTTGGTAGCGGGTTGGGACAAAGGCAGTACCTGTACAAAACAACCGTTCACGGTGATCCCTGTCTCGACCACGGAGTTCACCTTCTCCACGCGGTCCAAAAAGACGACCACGGCGCTGTTCATCCGGGCCGCTGACACCACACTGCTGTGACCGACCTTCTCCCCCACAGCGAGCCCGATGCTCTCCACACTGCAGGTGAAACTCACATAAATCTTAACACTGTGTTTGCGTGTAAGTGATTTAAAATTCCCACTGGCCATGGTGGCCACCACGCCACCAGCAAGACGCTGGTGAGGGGAAAAAACACCCAGAGAGAGACCCAAACCACCAAAAAATAAACTACTGTGAATCTAATGTGATATGTGAATGAAATAATATAACATTAACAAACAAACAAAGAGAAAATAAGACAGAAAATCGCACTCGCTCCGCCACTCGCTCACGCACCAAACTCCAAGCATGCACCGAGAGAGAGAGAGAGAGAGAGAGAGAGAGAGAGAGAGAGAGAGAGAGCAGGAAGGTGGATGCAGGAAGGTGGATGCAGGAGATGGTTAATGGAACTGCTGAGCTGTAGAGCATAGTACCAAGCTGACAGAACCTATGCCATCAGTCTATGCCTTTGGGAGACAAACACAGCCAAGTCAGTGAGAGCAGGAAGCTATGTTTGGGTCCTCCTCTGAAGGTCCCCCCCATCCCCTTGTCCTCAAGCTGACTCTGCCGCTGGAGGGTTGGTGCCAGGCATAAACTGAAGGCTCCATCTGCAGGCAGGGGAAATGCACACTGCTTAGGCTGGGAAGATCATCACAGGGGTGGTGGTGATTGAGGACTTGAGATCACAATATAATATTGAAAGAATCTGGTCATATGATTGGTTCTGGGCTTTTTGCCTCTATTAACACACCTTCCTTTTTTCTCCCTGCAAAGTCTAACCTCCTCATTCTTAAAAGACACCCCGCACTTATGTAACCACTAACACACAAACAGCCCACCTAACCAATTATAAATACATCACTACAATGTATTTCATAATTGTTCTTTGTTTTTCTACTTGTACTAATATTAATACATCCAGTGGGTCAACAATATGTGGGTAGGCCTATGTGTTTAATACTGGTCAGGTTCACCTACTGTAAGTGCAGTTTTTTCTTTCATAAACTCAAAATAAACATCTTGACTATTTGCCTTCTCTGTCTTATTTGGAGCAAGCTTCTTTCTAAACATTATATTTTAATGAATAACTAAGTATATACCAACATCAGCTACATAATGATCTAATTACTCTGGAGGCGCTGTCATTTTACTTTGCGTTTGTCTTTTCACTAACTTAAATCATCTTTCATCTTTTACAAATTAATCATAAAGTACAGAAGTACAGACTAACCTCAAGTTCAAATGCTGAGAGACATTTTCTAAAGCAGTTTCCCACTAATTCAAAAACAGCCTTAAAATTATTTAAAATAGTATACTGCTCTTCAATCTATATAATTAGTTAATAGAAAGGTTTTAAATTAACAAGAAACTCAAACTGACTAATCCCTCATCAACTACAATGCTTTTAATATGTTAAGCTATACTAATACGATCTGTAATTAAGGTAATTGGGGTTATTTGGAAAGTAGTGCTATGTCATCACAGTTATCTTCACATAAATCATGACTGCAATTAATATGAACTCTGTCTCTCCGAGCATAATGGAGTTCTTGCCTTCTCAAGAAAAGCAGTTTTTCCACATTTATATGCAAATATGAGCACAAGTGATTATGAATGTTCTGCAGCTACTGTCTCCACAAGAATGAATTCACAGGATTGTGACTCTGGACGGTGAAACAGGAAAATCGTTTAGAATGTGGACCTCTTTAAGCATATATCATGATCATGACCCGCAAACAAGAGAGAGTAATTGTAATTAAAAGTAATATAGCTAAGCCACATTATAATGCATCTTAGAAATTTTAATTACCCGAGTTTTTAAGGTTATGATAAAAAAAAAAAAAAATTGCATTGAATGATTCAAGATACAAATCCCCCTCTTATTGTGACAAAATAAACCTGGATTAGACATATTCCTGGTTTACAATATATTAGTCAACATCTGTCTTTTTAAGATTATAATTTAAGATCAATAGACCAATGTTATTTCATTTGAAATTGGCTAAAATAATTTCAAAACACTGGTTTGTCATTGTAGTGGAGTTGGTTTACTATCTCGTGGGCACAGATATTCAGGCTTACCTTTGCACACAAAAACATTTGAGCAGCAAGGCAAACACACACACACACATGCACATAAACACACACGCACACACAAATACTCGCACCATCAGTAATCTGAATCATCTTCATCAGCCAAGTTCGGGTTTTTGACATTTTAAGGAATCTCACAAAATGTTAGCCGTCTTATCAGTGTGCCAACACCAAAACAGTTATTTTTTTATGTAGAGTATTTCATTCTGTATTTCTATTAACGTCTAGTTCCAATCTTTTTTTTATGAAATGACAAATTGAATCAATAACATGTTACATCTCAATTTCAGCTTTACTGAACTTGAACCTATCGAAATGTGCGGGTTACTGGCAGCTCGTGAAGTCTGAAGCTTTCCCAACACACGCCCTCTCCCAGCCTGCCTCTCCTTGTTGTCTGACATAATGAGAGTGACTGTGAAGACACTTCATTTACTTCATGTGATAAGAGTTAATTACAGTGTGGATCTGAGCAGCCTTCAATCAGCAGACAGCAAACAATCCATGACCTCCTCTGTCTTCTCCTCACATGGCTGTTCTCCTTTTTTACGTTTCACAGATTTGCTTTCACTTACTACCCTTCATTTTAAATACATGTTGGGAGTACCAAATACTGATGAAAAGTGCTCAAAGAAGTACGATTATGCGTAGATTAATATGTGAGTAATTCAATGAGTTAACAACCTTGTGTATAAAAAAAAATTCCCGAAATGAATGAAGTGCTTAATAAAGTTGTTATACATTAAGTGTGTTAAACTGTTTATGGAGATGCAGTTATTGTACAGGACAAGTGTACGTCGTATTGTTTTTCACTGCCTACAGGTGTGTTGAGGCTGCACTATGCACGTATTGTGCAGCACAGCATGATGCTGAAAACTCCCCATAGGGCAAAGGACCCCCTCCATGGAAAGCATATGTTACATCTTCTTGATGATATCAGCGCGTGTTGGGATGTTAATCATAACATCTCCTAATTATTACAGTTCAGCTAGAATAGCATAATAATCAAAATAATAGAAATATAAAGATAAATATATACCAAATATTAGCTGCATTGAATTTGAAGTGTCAGCATTAAGTTGAGATATCCTTCATGATAATTAATCAGGCGACAGTTTAAGGTTGGTTTTAATGGGGGCTTTTTTTTGTATTTACTACTGTTGAGATTATTTACCTATTACTGTAGCAAAGCTTTATTTTCTCTTACTGCAAAGAAGAAGATGAGCCATGTTTCTGCAGAGATGACCACTCAAACACAGTCAGTCACAAAAGTAACTGGCAAAACTGTCTATAATGAGCTCATCTGGTAAAAAAAAAAAAACAGCACTAAAAGTGGAAACATTTCTTGCCAGTGTGGACTGATTTAATTTTGAAACACTTTATAAATATAAGCTCGAGTAAATTCTCTTCTCTGGAGAAACTGTGAATGAACTCTTAAGCTCAGGAAGCCATTTACACCTTGGAACATTTCAATATTTCAGAGTTCTACTTTCCTTGAACGGATTAAACGAAGTTTAACAACATCAGCAAGGGCTTCAGCAGATACAGTGAATATGTATAATTTGACGGGGGAAAAAAATAGTGGCCAACGATACAGTCCGCCAAGAAGTCTTGGTCTTCATCATCATTCAAATGCCCAATGGAAAACTCTTGAATGTCAGGCTGAGCAAAAAAAAGAATAGATCCTCATCTCAACAGGAGAAGGATGCTTGCTGGCGTAGAGAGGCTCCTTAGCCTATATTGTTAATTTCATTACCTCCCATGGATGAAATTAAAGACAAATTTCAGAGAGGAAGAAGAGAGATGGATCTAGTTCAAGCATCATCCTCTCGGTGCTTATAGAGGTTACTCTGTATTTCAATTTGCTGCGTCTCATACTGTTCCATGGTCTGCAGTTTAAATGGAGGCCTTTTATGATGCAAATGCAGGCAGGAGTGATAAATCTCTCTTGCTCTCCTCTCCTGGGCTCTCCTGATGCAAAAATATCTGCTCTCTCTCTCTCTCTCTCTCTCTTGCGCATGCATGCACATGCACAAACTCAGGCTCCCCCTCGCTCTCATTCTCTCTCTCACCCCCCTGTTTTCTCTCCACTGCAGCATTGTGTTACACTCGCCCCCAGGCCACATGAAAAATGAATCAGACCCAGGTGATGCAGTGAGAAGCCAGGGGAGAGGGAAAGAGGGAGAAAGTGAGGGAGAGAGATGGGAGACACACAGAAAGAGAGGGATGGACCCCAAAAAGTAATGCTTTGCCTTTCCTCAACAACTTCTAGGTCACTTTAATTTGGGAGATGATGACATTCACTCAATCTGACACACACACACACACACTTACATACACAAAACACACACAACCACTTGCAAACACACTCTTCAACCAAATGATTTCAGTGTGATGTAAAGAAGTCAGGTGCAAACACCGTGCTATGCTCTATCAGGAATCAATCAATTTATCGATTCTCTTAATTATTTAAAAAAGGAAGATTTGCCTGGTTGAAGGGAAAGACATTTAAAATTCTTCAAATCATGTAGACACTAGATTTTAAGTAACTTACATCAAATTTGCTAATTGAAATATTGTGTACCCCTTTAAATTGATCTCAACATGGGCTACCAAAGATACATTTTCATAAATAAAATGTACAAGGTCATACCATCATTGAATGTTAGCATTTTATTAACTACATATATATATATATATATATATATATATATAGGAAGAATGAATGAGTGAATATGAGTGAATGTGATTTGTAGTTTAAAGTACTTTAACAGGTTGATGAGGTAAAACAAGGCAGTTTAATTTATAAAGATATATTTCATTAATGGTGGTAGATTTAAGATTCAACAACACACAGTAGAAATTTTAAGGAAATCTATCTCAAATCAAGCATATATATATATGCTTGATTTGAATATAACAACCTCCATAAAAATGCTCCATTGCCTCCCCCAGGATGTGAGCACTGGAGTGCCAATAAACAGCCTGAGCATCGTCGTTGTCAAAGCGCAAAATCTCAAGAGAGCAGTCCCGCTCGAGAGGTCTGTCCAGGTCCCAGAGCTCCCCGTTCACCCGGGAAATCACAGCATTGTCCGCCAGGCCCTGGCTGATATCACAGGCACACTGGTACGGTGTGGTGATCCAAGCCTTGCCGGCCACCTTCCGTCCGTCCGGCAGCTCCACGCATATATGGAGCTGCATATATACATTCATTCTTTTCTATAGCCAATTTGAGTGATTTTCGAGCCGGTGAGCACACAGCTGGCTGAGGCACATGAAGGCATAAAGGCCACCTAACATCTGCCTGGTACATTATAACACACTAATATCTTGGGAAAAGAGCACTAACAGGGCTTTTAGTGCGATATTAGTAACCGGTGATCCCTGCGCCTCTGTGCTGTTTTCTCCTCACCAGGGAGAGGTGGTGGATGTTCAGTACGGGAGTGTGGATGACCTGCGGAGAGCCAAAGACAGCCTGAACCTCACCAACCGGATTGCCGTGGTCAAGCTTGGCCAAGCACCCTTGCTCTACAAGGTAAGATTAAAGCTGTGCCACCGCTCTGCCCTGCTGATAAGAGAAGCACACGTGTGATTTAATGCTCCACTTGAGATTTACCTGATGCTACAACAGGAAAAATATTCACTCAGACGGAGGAATGATATCTTTTGATCTTTAAAAGCAAGAGCATGGAATGACTCAAAACCCAGATTTCGCTATAATAAAGGTTTTTTTAAAACTAAGTTTCCAAAAATGATCTCAGGTATTTGAATGCACTTGCAACCAGGCAGGCATGGCTCTTTGGCCTTTGAAGAAACTGCAGCTGACTGCAAAGCCACCTGAAAAGGGCATATTTCATGTCTAGTCATGCACTACTAATTCTTTATATTAAATTTGCCGTAAATTTATCATACCTGGCTCCTGCGTCTGAACATATTCAGCGCAAAGATGTCTGAATCCATTTGCCTTCATAAGAAATAGCATTACCAACGCATTGATTGATTCTTCCTCTTTCTGCTTGGATGTGTGCCACATTCTGCTCCAAGCTGTTTTTTTCCCCGTCAATTAGAAGATGGCAGGGAAAATATAAATTCCTATCCAGTTAATCAAAACATAAATATCTACTTTCATGTTAATTATGGATTCATTTATCTGCAGTTTCCACTAAATTAAAAGTAATTCAATTATGCAAACCTGAATACATACTCTTGGGGTAAGGTCTTGTGTGAGATGAGAAATGGAAATGTCTACTGTAAGTGGCTTTTAACATAATTACATGTTAGCTCACTAAATACATTTAAACATACAAAAGTAATATAAAGTGTGATACTGTGCAAAATTGTAATTTTGGAAGGTGAATCATATATTTTCTACCATTGACATCTTACCTTTGATGTTTTGATACTTTAAACTACAAATAAACCAAAATCATTTGAGAGGGTTATTTAAAATATATACGATGTTTGTCTAATAATCAATATTTCCGATTTAAGCACCACCGCTTGTCTGTATTAACACGTTACGTCTCCTGGATACGTCTGGGGGGCAGCTGCAGACAGAAACCCAACAATCCAATTCAGGGAGTCAAAGTAAAAGCGAAAAAGCTGCCTGTCTGTGTATGAACTGGAGTCAAAAGGTTCACACAAAAGAAATGTGGAGCAAAAAGGTGACCATGTGGTTGTGCCAAACAAAATTGATATAACAAAACCAGGCCTGACTGCCACCCTTCAATGAAAACAAAACCCCCAATTTTTGTTTTACCTGTCTTCAGAAACATAACAAATACATGGGGGGGAGGCACCTTCCAATAACATGGTGTGTCTGGATAACAATAACTCAGGTGGGCCGAAACTGTACAGGGTACCCAAAACTCACATATTATTCTCAACCTTTCTCCACATACCTCTGAACAAGCAGCTAATCAAGACAAAACAGAAAACATGGCCATTCATAGGTGGAGACCAGTCATGCTGATTTAACCTGTAAAGCTAATGTGGGAGGAGGAGAGAGAGAGAAAGGAAATACAACCGTAAACTAATGAGCTAACATGGTCAAAAAATTCTGGGGGAAAAAATCACTCAAAAAAAAACTTACACATGAAATACAAAAGCATTATAATAAATCACCCTGCAGTGGACATGTTGTGGTCAGTTGCAACTAAAAGGTCTGTGAACCAAAGTCATATGGCCATTGTGTTGGGAAGTTTTTTACTCAAAGTTATCTTATGTCTCACTTCAGGTCACAAATTGAACCTTTATTCTTTAACAAATCCAGTCTCTTTAATGACTAGAAAATCATCAAATCATTAACCGAGAAAGCTAAGCGAAACCAATTCCTAGTTTTAATGTTCTGGCTGATTGTTATATTTTTAGCTTTTTCCTTTGCTTTATTCATCGGATTTTAATCTACTTGTGAATGTGAAGTTGAAGAAAAATAGCCGCTAATGAGCCATAACAGGAGTAAATGGAGGTTACCAGGAAAAAAGTCGAGAAAATGTTTAAAGAGGAGGTTATCTTACTGAATTTACATTTACACTGCAAGCCTTTTAAAAATCCATTACAACAGATATTGACTGGCGTCACATGGGACCCTTCTAGTAACAGGCTGCTGACCCATTTTTCCCCCTCGCCCACATTTTGTGACAAATTTGATCATGTGTGCTTCAGAATGTCCCCGTGTGTCAGCAGCTGAGAGAAATGATTGTCCTTTACATGTAAGTGGGGAAGAATGATTGATGAGCCTTTTACTCTCACTAATGAGTGTGTGACGGTGACTGCAGGCCCGCTGCTGCACACACACACACACAGTTCATATTTGACACACACACACACGTGTAACACATGTTTTGAGCAAGTAGCTGAAATCTCTTAGCTCCATTCATATCAACTCATTTGAGGCGGAGTAGAATCACAATGTGAGCTAATTACTGCATATTGTCAGGCAACATGAGGCAAGTGCATTGCCTCATGCTTGTAACTATGCAATATGTGAATGTCAGTCGTGTGTGTGTGTCCTATCTTACCACAGACAGGCAGACAAATTTAAAGAAAATAGTAAACAAGTGGAGAAACACATATTGTTCCACAAAAAGGCACTGCACGGTACAGTTAAGAAATTAATACGACATCGTCCTCCATGGTATGTATGAAAATGGCAAGAACAGTTGATTCACATTTTGTATAAAGATGGCAAGAGAAAGAAATGGGGTCATCGTTGAGACACGGACGGCAGGACCTTCAGTCACAAAGGCTCAGCGGCTACAGGGACACCTGCAGTTGGATCTCTGGGCAAGACGTCAGTACACAGGGTCTGAAGTTGTGGTCGACAGCGCACAGCTGAAGGCCCTCATGCCCGTGCATTGGTGTGATTTGTAACCTCCATCCCAGGATACTGAAAAATGTCAGTGCAGGACATGAAGAGACTGTGTCAGCAAGAAGAGTCCTCTGACAACCACATAGAGAAGAGGAGTGTTAAGGTGGAGCTGCAGGGCATAAACCCCTCATCACAAAGATGAATGCAAGAAAACGTAAGCACCAGTCCACACAGATGTGGGAAGTGATAGAGTGATATGGTCAAATGAGTCATCCTTCACCATATTCTTCACAAGTGGGTGAGTGCTTATGTGACGTGCACTAAGAGAAACATGAGGACCTGAATGTTTGACCCCCTCTGTGAGGGGATCAGTGGTTCTGTTATGCAGTGGGCGGCGGTTTTCTTACTATGGTTTGCGTCCACTTGTCTCCTTCGAGAAAGCAAATCAATATGAAGTTTTTCTGAGTGAACTTTATACTGCGAATTAGGCATTTGTATTCTGGTCAAAGCAGTTTTTTTCTTGAAGTACACTTACTATGATATTTGACGCCTTTCTAAGACACTAAGCTGGTTTTTGCTTTAATTTGTCACCTGTAAGTTCTGATGAACTCAAGTTTGCAAAGCATAGTGCCTGTGATTCATGTGCATGGACATATTTACATCAGTGTTTAATTTTGCTTGTGTGTGTGTGTATATCTGTCTGTTTCCAAGTGAAGGACAGTTGTTATGAGAGGGGAATGACCATGGCTGGTGTCACATATTCAATAATGGTCATCCATGCTCATAAAAAACAAGGACGCTACATCTCCTATATGGACAACAGTGAAATTCAGTTCTGCACAGAGCAGCTGCAGCACTCGTCCTCCCACTCACAATCTCCCCTCGACTGTTTCTAAATGAAGCAGCTTAATAAACAGCAAAGCAGTATATTCATCAGGAGGAAAACCAAAACAAAGTCAGAAGTCATGTCATTATTGTTTTTACTAGTGCACCAACATACAGACAAAGAGCAAACACTGCACACTCCCTGTATAAACGTATAGACAATGAGGAACATCTGTAAAGACGGACTCACTCTATAATGAGAGTTCTGCAATACATTCCTCCCTTCATGACAGTTGTATTGTGGCAGAAAAACAATCAAATGCTCTCAGTTGAAAATGTATTTCAAAAACTCCAGGGTCTTTTCACTGGTTTGATTGCTGCTGTTTCCTGCGAACAATGACTGGCTACGATGGAGCAATCCCTTTTTGTGCATTTGTGTGATGTCCACTCTCTTTATTTGGTGTTTTCTTGTCCCATGTGTCTCTTTGTTGATGTCCAGCTGTCCCTCCTCTCTGAGCTGGGTTTTGGGGGTGCCCTGCTTTACGTTGACCCCTGCGACGCCCCCCCCGGCCGCCACACCTGGAATCAAGCGTTCAGAGTCACCCTCAACCCCGGAGGAAATCCTGCCATTGGTGAGTGATTGAATTTGGATGACCAATTTGTTTTTTGTCTTTTCATTTGTATTAGGGCAACACATGTGAAAAATCATAACTAATGCTAGAGATTGTTAAAATGTGGTTTAATTTTCATCTCCGTTGTGACAACTATTAAAACCTTCTATTAAAGTTGTGTTAAATCCTGTAACATTCCTCTGCCTTGTCAGCCTCCATGGTTATTTTTGCTTGTGAACAAATGCACGTGTGTAACCGAGAAACTCTATTTACCACAGTGATGAAATACGCCGAGTTTACCACTGCGCAATTCTTATATTACTGAGACTTGGCTCTCAGTTCATCTGGAGTTCATTCTCAGCAAATGACCTGCAATAGCAAAGCCAGCACCATGCACCCCCAACCCTTTGCACAGAACACCAAGGGGGAACCACATCTTCAACACACATACACAGGAGGAGCTAAAAAGACTCTTGAATAAGTTTAAGAGATGTATTCAGTCAACGTCATGTTCATTTTGCAGGCTGCAGTTTGAGGTGCTTTTAAGTTACCTTGCGTCATACCAATAGTTCCTATTCACCCCGCTGACCAAGAGACTTCTTGCTGCTTTGATAAATAGTTTGGTCAAATGTTGAACTCTACAAAGAGTCCTGATGGTTCCAAACCTTTTCCATTTCACATATATTTAGGCCTCTGCGCTAGCGGGAGCTCTAAGACCTTTAGAAGTGGTTTTATTCTTTTCTGATGTTGGATTTGCATCAAATTCATCATAGAGGTTGACAGAGAGTTCCTAGGACTTCATGTATTGGTTTTCGTCCTGGCACACTGTGTGGATTGTGGCAGTATATGTCCAGTCAATTCAATTTGCAGGTACAGGTGAACGCTGGACACACCTCAAGAAAAATGAAAGCCATCTGACCTCACTTTAGAGTCCCAGAGCAAAGGGACTGACCACTTATGTTAATTAAAAAACGTCAATGATTACTTCCTTACACAATTAATGAATGTTTTGATTTGTCATTTTGGGTTATTGAGAATAGATTGAAGGGGTACATTTTTAGTTGTTGAAACAATCTACAACACAATAATGTGGACACATTGTAAAATTACTTTCTGAAACTACTGTTTAAGTGTAAGTTGGTGATATGGTTAAGATGTACAGTGTGAATCTATGAAGAGTGTTGGCATCTCAAAAAAATATATCCAGAAAGCAGATCAGTTCATTTCTTACAGCGTCTGATTATATGCAGTCCCCAGGAGAGGCGGTGGTTTAGTGGCAGAAACTTGGACTATGGGCAGAAAAGGTCTCTGGTTCGTCTCTGGTTTTACTCCATGGAGAGACAACAAAAGACGAACCTGGATTGATCTGTCCAAAAATCCAAGAGTCTCCCTACCCTGTCTAGTGCCCCTGAGCAAGGCACCTTACTCCCCCAACATCTGCTCCCCGAGCGCCGTACATGGTCGCTGTGTCCTGCACCAGATGGGTCAAAAGCAGAGATTAAATTTCCCTACCCATGAGTGTGCCTTTGCATGTCTGTACATGTGTTTGGGATGAATAAATGGATCTGATCTTAATCAGTTCTAAAACAGCCTAAATACACATTCCTTTTTCTTTACATTAACACAGAGATATTAGCTTTTTAAACCCGAGACAGGAATTTTTATTTAAATCAAAGCTGTACATGTAATATTTTTCAAGCAAGATTTTAGGATTCCCCAAAAATGTGATTAATCATAGCTTGTACCTCTAAGGATATTGAATTTTACTATTTCTATTAGTTTAAGTACAGATCAGTTCAAGTACTATCGCTTTGGAGTTTAGAGATTGAAACGTACTCACTTGTCTTACCTTGGCCTCAGGCAGAGGACATCATATATCTCTGTATCTCTGTGTCTTTTCTACTGTATTTAAATCACTCTCCCATGATGGATGACCTCCCCGACCCTCAGTCTTGTCCCCACTTCCTGTTTTTCTGCCCGGTCTGGCCAGTGGGGACGTGTCATTACCACTGAAGTATCTTTAGTCCGTGTAAGAGTCCCAGTACCACAGTAGCAAGACCCAGTAGAGCCCCACCAGATGTCTGGACTGCTGCATGAGTGTGAGTGTGTCTGTATTTAAGTGGAAGAGAGCGAGACAGATGCTGGCTGTCTGGTCTCTCACCAATCGCACTGCTCTCAGGTCCCCGGTGCTAAAACAGCTCAGAAGAACAGAAAATGTAAAAGGACACCTCATTACTCATATCAAGCGTACTTTGTTCTACTGCCAGAAACTGCCTTGGTTAAATCTCTTTATTAATCCTGAAAAATTCTTCAGTACGAATTATGTAACTGCAGCATGAGGTGCAGGCTAACAACTAAGCATATTCAAATGAAATAAAGAAAAGAGGTCATGGGATTTATCAATTTTTCTGCAGTAGCATTTCAATTAAAGGGGACATATTATGAAAAATCCACTTTTGTAGTGCTTCTACACGTTAATGGGGGTATCTGGCAGGTTAACCGTCCCAAAAACTCGGGAAAAAAACTCCTGCGATTTGTTGTGGTTCCTCTATGTAAGAAACTATACGATAGAGTGCGTCGAATGGGAATACGACCAGAATTGATGTAATAGTCGGTCTACATGGCATAGCCATTTAAACTTTTGTGTTTAAAGTTGCAGCACTTTCTGGAATGGCTGTTTGTCAACATATTTACAGCAGTATTGCATGTGGAACCCCAGCCGGGAAGCATCGGACTGGGAGGTGGGGGGAGAGATCCCATTTCAGGTCCGGAGTGGAGGAATAATGCTCTCGGAGTCGTAGCTTGTGTGTCTGTGTTTCTCCCTGGTAGACGCAGCACATATTAATAGAAAACAATGCAATCGGAGGCTAACCCGAGTCGTTACTTCTGTTTGTGTCAGCTGGTTGAAACAGCAGGTATAATTTAAAACAGCTGTTTGCACTCAAAACAGGTCAATCTGAGGAAGGCTGTTTTAGACAGGGTAAAAAGGGTGCTGTTTTAAATGATCCTTGTGGTATTTTGACCAAAATATGTTACAGACATTTCATTAAGACCCCAAGGAGCCATAACAACTGTGGTGAAATGGGCATAATATATCACCTTTAATTAAAAAATCCAGTGCTTCCCTCTGACTGCTTGTAATAATGTCAGTGGTAGAATTTGCCTTGACATTCAGATCAGACCAAACCAAGGGGGTTTCTGGGGAAATGTATGTAGTTCAACTCAATTCACATCCGCTTTACTGTTTACTCGTTACCCTCTGTACACTGTGTTATGGTGGGTTCAGTCCCAACGCGTAAAGCCACTGACTTTGACTGAGTTTCATGCATTTTTAGCGAGGAGCAATCAGAAGTTCCAGACACACTTGGATGAATTTGTGACACAACCGAAATGTAACTTGCCATAGTCAGACTGTCACACAGTTGAACTACAGTCTTGAGTCCATTCCTCCAAAGTCTGCAACTTTTCCCTAAATGCATCGGCACCAATTAGCAAAACACAACAGTATGAATTCTAGTTTGTGGCTGTAGGATATTGCATGGAAACAAAGAAAAAGAAGAATAGAAAGGAGTTCTTACAGTATTCCGAGTGTAGCCAAACCAAAATGTCTACTAACGCACCGGCTTACGGTCGGCTGTTTTTTCAGATTACATCTTTGAAATGTAAAATTGCAGTTATATGGGCTCTAACATAAAGAGAACAATTAACATTTATATATACAGTGCATTACAAACTGTATGTTATACTTTGATTACATATAGATAGATAGCTAGATGGACAGAAACTATAGTTTTGTATACTATATATTTTGAGAGTTTACCTTTGAGAGTTCACCTTTCACCTTATTGCTGTGGGCAGGAAATATTTCCTGTATCTCTCCTTGCGGCAGCAGAGCTAATCCAGTCTGTTGGAAAAAGTGCTCCACTGTCTGTCCACAAGGCGGTGGGGAGGATGATGGATAACAGTTCGTTCAAAGCTCTCCTCTCCACCACCACTTGCACTCCTTTCCACCACCACTTCAAAAATTCCGGTTGGCAGACAATGACGGAGCCAGACTTCTGAATCAGCATCTTACAGTTTTTTCCTATCGTTTTAGGCAATTTACCTAAACCATGTTCACATTCCCTAAACACTTCACACAGTGAGCATACCAGTAGACCATGTGAACCAAACTGTGGTTACTTGCCCCTATGCTAAGATACAAATGCTGGCAATGACGCCTTCTTCCAAATTTCATGGAT
Source organism: Platichthys flesus (assembly GCF_949316205.1). Taxonomy (NCBI): domain Eukaryota; kingdom Metazoa; phylum Chordata; class Actinopteri; order Pleuronectiformes; family Pleuronectidae; genus Platichthys; species Platichthys flesus. The sequence continues at coordinate 24,241,713 of NC_084953.1, read as the reverse complement.
ACCTGCCCCAGTCAATGTTCACTACCGGCAAATCGCTGTGGAACTACAGCATATTTTACCAATTTTTAGATACTCTGTTCAAAACAGTGAACTTTCTGTTCAAAACCTAACTTATCAGTAATTTAGATCACTGTAGATGGAAAGATGCTGCATTTGGACAGACAAATGAAGTTACATGTTTGAATAAGAAAAAATATTTAGTTTATAGTTTATTTATTTTATTTTACAGTAATTTAGATGTGCACCATAGTTCTTGGTGAATTGGCATGGAATTACTTTTTTTACGTACTACATACAATGATCTGTACAAAACACAGAGGATAAGTTTTGCAATGCAAAACACCTGGTGGTCATTTCAGCTAAAGACCTACCCAGGTCTTTAAAACTCTCCTGACGTATCAGTGCATTTGTGTCTGACTCACTATTGTAGGACCCAACGGTTGCCCCACTCAGGTGGAAGGGGAAGAAAATTCACTTTGCCACAAGAAAATGCAATAGTGCAAATGGTTATTGCTAACAATAGTATAAGGCTAAGAGAAATTTGTGCAAACATCATCGCAGACATTGGTGTATTTGCCAACATTGAGAATGTTGGCACCACGACCATCGCCAGAGTGCTGAAAAAGCACCAAATTCTAATGAAGCAGCTTTACACTGTCCCCTTCGAGAGGAACTCTGAGCGGATAAAGGAACTCCGGTACCAATACGTCCAGGTAAGACTGAACACAGGACACACTGTCATGTTGATTGTGATTTTGCACAAAACTGTAAGCTATGCCATTTTTGTCTTATGGTATCTTGTGTATTCTACACAAAAACACGTCGCAGTGGAAGGAACCTGATTGGGAAAAGGGCCACGATAGATGTTCTAGGCCAGAGGGGTGCGAACATCACCATGTGCGCAGCAATTTCGAACGATGGACTGCAGCTGCAGAAGGCCAGCATAGGCCCATACAACACCGAACGCCTAATTGCCTTCATAGATGAGCTTTACGAAAGGCTCACAGCAAGAGAGGTAGACAGGCAGAATCTACCAACGTATGTAATTGTATGGGACAATGTGGTCACAGGGTGGTTTGCGGCGCATCCTAGGATGATGTCACTTTTCCTTCCGCCTTACTCTCCTTTCCTCAACCCCATCGAGGAATTCTTTTCGGCGTGGAGATGGAAGGTCTATGACCACCGCCCTCAGGACCAGATGTCCCTATTAGAGGCAATGGCTGCTGGGTGTATGGACATAGCCCCAGAAGATATCCAGGCCTGGATAAGGCATTCCAAAAGATTTTATCCACGTTGTATGGCAAGAGAAACCATACGTTGCGACGTAGATGAAAATTTGTGGCCAAATGCAGAGGATAGGAGGGATTAGCCAAATTTTTGTTAGAACACATTTTTTGACTTTGTAATGTATTTTCTGTTTTGTGTAACACTTGCACTGTGACAAAATCTCCAAAAAGTAAAGCACAGTGAAAAAAACTGTTGTGTTTGTGATTTGTTTCTGGATCATATATTACGTACTTACTGTATGTAATTTGCATTACAAAAACTGAAAATTGTTATTCTCAGTTTCTCATAAAACACTTACAGTATTGACTGTATTTACAATTACAGTACATTTACCACACTCAATTGTGACATCTTTTGTGGGAGGTAAACCGACATATGAACACTGTCAGCAGATACTTGGCTTGGATGGTCATACTGTAATATTACAACCTTTATTACTGTAGTCCAAAGAAGTGTTTGTCTGTGTTTTTTCTCTTTTTTTCAATGCAACACTACAGGAAATCTATGCCAAACTGGAGGACACAGCAACATTTTATATATGCAATTGGCAATGCTTCAAGAAGTGTTTTTTAGGTCACAGTGTTCTGAGAGGAAACATGTGTTAAGTTATGGCAGCATTGTTTGTGGTGTGGTTGTTGTAGTGCATTTTGCACCAAAGGTTAAGAGATATGCAGAGGTGTGTGTCTCTAAAGCCCACTGTGTTAAGTGATAGGGAAAAGTGACCATAGTATGGGTACATGACCGAAAACGATAGGAAAAAACTGTAAGTCTGTTGGTGTCACCGACTCCGATTCTGCTTCCCCAAGAACAAATGCAGCTCTTTTCGTCTCCTGGCTGTCTGTCTCCCGTCTTTAACCCAGTCATTTCTCTCATTCCAGTCCACACATCATACAGGAGTCCTTGCACTACCTGAGCTTTCTCCTCAGGTCACTGTGTATGACCCTCAGTTATTCCCTACCCTCGGACCTGAAAGCTTTTTTCTTCTTGTTAAGAAGAACTTTTAGCCTCAGTGATGATCCCTGCCTTATTGTTGGGATAGCAGCGTATAGACTGGGCCGGTTAGGTGGTTTGTTCACAGAATAGAATGTATTCTGTGATGCAGTCAGACATGCTGTTGATGTCCTCCCCATGTGGCCCACAAAGCACATCAGTAGACTGGAAGGAGTCCTGCAATGCCTCAGTGGCCTCCTGAGTCCACCTCCTCCTACAGACACACAAAAAGAGGGCGCAAATTCAAGAAAACACAACGGGAGCTGCTGTAACAGGCTGTCACCTTGCACGGCGCCTCACCATTTCTGTGTCTTACAATCCAAAGTCAATACATGTTTTCTCTTGGTACATTTTTGATACCTTCCATAGGAGCTGCTAACACGGCAGTCGAAGCTCTTTGCCAATCTGTAACTTTATTGGAAATAATCCTGTCCAGCATTCCAAACAGACTCTAAGCTTCCACATAGAGCTGGTCTTGTCAGTGCTCGCACAATTTTGTTGTCGGTTACTTCACTTATCAGCCACCATCACTGAATAATATGTGTAATTCTAGATTTCTGAGTGGTATCCAAAGTCAGATATCGGTTCATAAAGTAGAATATAACGCTTATAAAATGAACATTCTACAATAAGCAGACAGTTAAGTGCTGAAAATGGCTTTCTGTATATTTCTTTATTTTTATCGGCAATGGGCCAGTAGCCAGTATTTTTATGTTTTTGTCATTGTTCATTGATTCATTTTTTCCAGGAAGACCATTATCTTTTGTGTCATTTTGCACGTCTGGAGTTTACATTTCCCTCAACGTGAGTGCACTGGATGCAGATTCCTCCCTAGTGTCAACGTAATGCCCATGAGAGGAAAAAGAATGAGGCCAACATTGTCACATCTGTCATCTGGCTTCATGAGAATCACATCTCTTGCTGATGCTGTTTAAATCTGGAAAATGGTTCATTTTATAGAATACAGAATATGCAAGTTATTCCCACCGCTGCAATTTCCTCCCGTCTTTGTAAAAATCATTGTCCTTACAGATATCGGTTGTATGGTACTGACATGACAGAGATACAAGAGGAGGGAAGTATTTTTCACCCGAATAACATAACTATCATTATTTACTTGTGCAGAGATAAACTTATCCCTTTCTAATACTATGCAGTTTGTGATGCATAGCACACTTGTGTTTCTGTATGAATGTTACAAAACCAAGGCACTCACAAATTATTTAGTCACATAGGACATTTCTATTTCATCACGTAGGTTCATACAAAATATCTTTCATTTAAGACAGGTGTAATGAGTCTCTCTATATGTACAAAACATGTGCAGTGCATCTGATTCTTGTAATATTGAAGACAGTGTTACCTCTGGTAAATGATATGGATATCGTCTTTGACCACTTTGTATTTCATATGAAAAAAGTTATAGATACAGTCACTTACTTTTTTATATTTTGTTCCTTTTTTCACAGGCAAAATGTGAACACACTCTTATACCATTAACACCTAACTGTTTCCAGACTAAAACCCACAAAACCACGGCTAATGACCTCTAACAGTAAGCGGCCTTCCTCTATTGGCAGCATTATCTTGTAAAAGAACATGTCCTAGAATCGATGTTCATCATTCATCATTGAACTAACTGCATTCATATTTTCATGAATCGACATCGATCTTACCCTGACCTGAAGTTCCTAACTGTCTAAGCCAAACCAGAAAAACCGTTGTTGCATTCACAGGAAATTAATTCTGTAAATTAAGAGTAAATATAATGCAAAAGAAACAACATCATTTGTATCAACGTACTTGCAACTTGCGAAATACAAAAATGATTTACATATTCATTAACTTATTATCAGTAAACTAGTTGCGATAGCATTTCCAACATACATTTTGGTGTAGATACCTAGAGTTCTCATTTACAAGATTTGCTGGGTTGTCTTCAACGTGTTGTATAACAATGAGAATGACATTTAAGAAACATTGAATCCATTCTTTAGTGTGGCAGCAGCAGCACAGTGTTGTTTAAAGTCTGGCTCATCGGACACATGCTGTACATTTAAAGGAGCATCACTACATCTGGTGGCAATGCAGAGAGCAAGACAGGAATTTAATACACTGAGACTTTTGATTTTCTCCAGCTTGCACTCCACATACACACAGTAGCAAAACAACAACAACTCGTAATTTACTCAAATGTAGGCCATTTTTCCACACTTCATGTGCACTTACTGTGAGAACTGTGGCAGGTCCCACTGTTCTTGTCTATCTGTTGCCTTACACCTGCTCCGCCAGGCTGGAAATGCTTTCACCACTCAGGGCATTGGTGTCTTAAGAGCTTCATAACAGGCTCAGTTCTCAGATGCGACAACAGCGCCTCTCTTTTAAAAAATAAGACACATGAAGCTGTCAGGAGTGCTCCTCAGTTGCAACGCTGCCACAGGAGGAGCTTTTTTAGAGGGAATGTGATTCCACTGTTTGCCAGGGCTCTGTTTAATGTTCCCCAGAATTTCCCATCCTCTCAGTTTATTGTTTGGACTTTGATGTCTCCCTCTCTCCTCCTCCTCCATCCTCCTCCTTCTTCAGCTTGTTAATTTGACTGTTCCTTGTAGCGTTGTATCACTGCCGTGCTGTAATACCCTACCTGCTGAGACAGCCACAGCAAATCAAAGCCTCTCCCGTCTCACACGTACGTCTTTCCCAATTTCGTTATGTAGTGTTTTATATATATATGTATGTATGCAGTATGTAAGTGTGTAGCTGTGGGTTGGTTCTCTCTGTAGCCATTGCAGGAGAATCCGACTGTGCTTTTGCCTTCAGAAAGAAACTCAGTGAGATCAAAAAAGTGTGTGTATGTTTGCCTGCTTCCTGGTATTTCTTGAGTGTGTTTTGTGGGGGGGGATTCAAATTCATGTGTGTGTCTTGAGTGTCACATGCAGTGCTGCATGGATGACAAGAGAGAAGAATCAAGTAGTGTGCATATTCCTGCGGAGCCTGCAGTGTTTGCTTAGATACCATCGGCAGGTGTTCGCTGTCAGGTTTATTCCTTGTTGCTCCAGCATTCATCTCGTCTGACGTGCACCATGCTGGTGTAGCATTCTGTTGTTCTTCGGAGAGATACCACCCCTTCATATCCTTTCTAGCCCCATAACTGTCTCGACACTTGGTATAAAGCTTAAAAAAAAGCCAACTGAAATCTCAGCTTATCCCAGTCACTTCTGACTCAAATTATGGTTTTGTTTGCTTTAACCCATAAAAAGATTTGTTAGCAGTTGTAAAGTAAATGAAGTAAAAACAGGGACACCTTATAGAATATGGGATTAGACAACACATCATTAGATTAAAACTGCCCAATAAAAAGCTTCCATGAATTTATGTTTTAGGATTGTCCGGACAATCAGGTCCTGACTTTTCCAGAATTTGCCTTTTACCTTCTCCTCTGGAGGCTCGCCTGCTGTGTTCAAATAAGGGCTCATTTTGACACTCCCTGGAGTTGATACTCTGGGGCTGGCAGGAGAAAGTCAAAGGAATGTCCAGAGCCTCTCACAAGGAAGGAGGGTAAGTTGTTGGTTCACTGCATACCCGAAATCCTGTGAGGTTGAATCAGTGATCTCCAAAAACATCAGTGAGCACAATTCAATCAGTATCACTTCTGATACGATGAATCAATCTTGTGTTGGATCACATCTTGGAAATACAAACACTCTCATAAGCGCTTCTCTGTTGCAGTTGTGCACATTTGCCCAGAGATCACCTTAAAAACAGTCTTTTCCTTTTACATGCATGTGTTTAATAATTAGAAGAGAACAGTAAAAATGCCCATTTGTGCAAACTATTATTTTCTGCTTTATTTAAATATATCAGTTGCATTGCTTATCTCTAAACTACCCCACTGGTGGTCTGTTACTCATTTTGTTCATTGGTGTGATTTGACAAATATATTTTGCCACTATTTGCCTCAATGCTTCACTGGTACTTTCTGTGTGCAGGGATAGTAAAGCTCCAAACTAAATTGTGTGGCATTGTCCACCCCTATAAGACTTTGCCTAACACAAGTTTTGACATTGGAAAGCAAGCAGCAGTAATTCCTCTTGACATACAAATACATACATATATATAGAGAGAGAGAGAGAGAGAGAGAGAGAGAGAGAGAGAGAGAGAGAGAGAGAGAGAGAGAGAGAGAGAGAGAGAGAGAGAGAGAGAGAGAGAGAGAGAGAGAGAGAGAGAGAGAGAACGAGAGAGAGAGAACGAGAGAGAGAGAGATAGAGAGAGAGAGAGAGAGAGAGAAAATGTATATTTCATTATGTTCATTATGCAATGCCTTCCACTAGGAGTATATGGTGACACATATTTGAAGCACCAGTGTAGTGTCTTGCTGAATGATGTGACATTGTGTTGTTGCACAGGTTGAGCTGAGTTCAACTTTTATTTAGCTGGACAGCCCAGTGTTGTCTATTGAGGTTGCACTGAAAATGAATAATGAAGTGTGACAATCAGTCTAAATGAAGCCCTATCTACATCTGAGCTTTAAAAGTGAGACTGGTTGGGAGTAATGTAGATGGTCTGGACCATAGATATATATAAAGACTAGATGTCTTCCGGCGGAGTCTAGAACGTCATCACTGGCGGCCATCTTGCCACAGGCAGGCTTTCTGGAAGGATCTGTGGTACCTGAGGTAGGGTCAGTGATCTGCTCAAACACTTATACTCTTATCTCGCTGAAATCTTGACCGATTTACAAATGGTTTGGTTTCTTACAAACGTTATTAACGTGGTTATAATTCTGGATGCTTGAACATGTTGAAATCGCAGCTTTTCTCTCCGAAAAATGACTTAATCATGCAGCTTAGTTGTGTACCACGGCTAGGCTAGTACCGAGTAATTTTACATTTATGGGAGAGGCAGAATTGTTCTTTCTTTGCAATATAACTTAAGCTGCAAATGATTTAAATGAGGTTTCACATGATTTAAAATCGGGTTGTTTTTTAAAAAACATCTTGCATTATGATTTCTACAGGAAATTGCTGACTTTATTGCCAGTGGACAAGACCAGCTTCCTCCCGGCTGCAACTGACCCCCATCTGTCTTTGACTCTTATCCCCAGGCCTCAATTCTGTGTAACATTTAAGGTCAGGGATGCAAACTAGTCAGTTTAAATGATTTTTCTGATTTCACTGATGTAAACCATTTCAATATCCGATCACCACAGCCGGTACAATCAACGTCTCAGTCAGACCGGAAATAGAAAAAATAACGTTCACAAAGTCGATGCGACTCACCTAAGAATCACCATTATCATATCACCAGCCTCTTCAGAGGTTAGTAAATATTATAGATTTGTATTGATTTCACTGTTTTTTGAGTAATTTTTCATGTCGGTCCTCCATCTTTATACCTCCACAGTAGTCTAGTTCTCTCTAGAGGGTTGGAATTTTCAACATGCAGCATTTCTTTATGTATATTTGTAAATGGAAATCTCACACCTTTTTTTTACTGCATATAAATGTCATTTTTATAAAAAGAATGTTACTAATATAATACAATAATTTGAATTATTACTTGTTTAAACTAAACATGTGATAATTCAAATTATTTTATTATATTAGTAATATTGTAATATAATATTGCTATTATAAAAATATACATACAGAATGTTGCCATTCTGTATGTTGAGTTTTAGTAGCCTATATGATTTAACATAAAAACCTTGTGGATGTGTGTATTTATTGCCCCTATCTGTTCTGTTTAATGATATTTCCATATGAAAACCCATGGTTATAATTATTCATAAGTATACATCTCATTTGTAGAGGGAAATCTTGTACCTATTTTTAAGAACATAACATAATTATTAATAAGTATCATAACTACATCTCCAGCGTTTATAACAAACCAATCCGTTTAAAAATCGGTTGAGAATTGAACAAGTTATAGTTAATTAAAAAGTACATGTTCCACTATCAACACAATGTTATGGGTGAGCAAGCTGCCTGTGGCAAGATGGCAGCCATGTGCGGACGTTTGAATCCATTGGCCGGCAACGCGGACGAGACATCTAGTGTTTATATATATCTATGGTCTGGACTGCTACATAGGGAAATAATATAATTTGTACTGTGATTCTGTTCACATCTATCAGCAGGGTTCAGGGTTAGTGGCGCAGATGCTGATTTTGGACTTGTTTCCTTCCATTAACACAGTATGTCAATCTGCCTGATAAGCAAGCCATACTCCAGATTTATGTGAGAGCAGAACACAAGAGGGAAATAGACCCTCTGTTTTCCCTTTGTGGGGTAAAAAAAAAAAAGAAGTAATTGTTTCTGGCATCTTTTCTTCTCATAGAGCTAATTTCTTTTGCCAAGTTGTTGCCCCTGCTGGTGAGGCAATGTCCTCTCTCCTTTGAATGTGGCTGCCATGTGTGGGGTTTGTGATTAACAAATGAGAACTGCTGTTCATCAGTTTGTGCTTGCTTTGTGTACCTGTCCTCTATGATATTATACACCACTGGTTGTGTGCAAGGCGAAGATTGCATAAATTGTGTTAACCTTTAACATGCAGCACCTCATTCCCTGCGCTCCTCTGGTGTAGCCAAACAGAGAATTCTCAAACTACTTGTCTGTGTTCATTTCTGAACCGGTGGACAGGTGGGTCTTTTCAATGTGTCCCTTGGGTTATTTAGAAACCTCGGCTGGATTCAAATGAGCTCAATGAATGAAAAATGGATTCATTAGCATATTGATTTAAATACAAGGTTGCTACAAGACACCATTTTCCCTTTAAACGGACAATCATAGCAAGGGTAATGTTAACACAGCAATGGAGCAGCAGTGGGTCCTCTGTAGGGTGTCAGTGTGTGATTAAAGTATCTCCGCTCCAATTGTTGAGGTTGAAGGAAGAATAAAAGTGTTTCTGTGCTGTAAACCAAACTTTTCATTATGCAAAACATTGATTTCTTAAAACTGGATCGCTCCCTTCTTTTTATTTGGCAACTCTATCAAGAGTAATGGGCAGTACATTTTCTGCAATAACCTGAGATTATGTTTACTCACATCCTTTTTTCTACTTCCAGTGTCAGTATTTATTCATGATGACTTCGACTTAATGTAAGGAAGACTGTTTTTGTAACAGGTAAACTATGTTGGAATATCAAAATGGTTCATCAACGATGGTAACACTTGGTTTAGATGCAGCAATGGGTGTGTTTATGTTTGATAAACATAAAGTGCTGTTGCGTGATAGGATTGGGACCTGTGCCTCCTTCATGAATGTTGGCATTGGCTGAAATGTCTATGGCTCTACTTTAACAATCTAAGTGCATGGTTCCAAAACCATTAGAGAAGCTTTGTCTTGACTCTGAGACAAAGCTCCGTCCTCACTCAACACCATGTTTTCGTTTTGTTTTAATACTCAACTAAGTAATATCCAAGCTCAAAATCTTTGCAGCAAGAAATCAGATCTCAGCCATCAGATCTCAGTTACATGGTCACATTAATAATGCTGGTCCATGAGCAGGGTTTTGCTGGTTAAGCTGGATACCATCACATATATTATGCAGCCAGTACTTAACCTGACCCTTGCAGATGTAGACCCTGTATTATATTAGACTATATATATATATATTTACAGAGTTTGGAAACAATCTTCTCAAGCTTGCTTCTATTATTGGATTTATGTCTTGTGGATTTCTGTATTTTACTATTTACAGAAAGTTACGCCAACTACCTGCTCCTGCAAGTATCACTTCTGCCTTCCTTAGCTGTGTAGCTAATTTAGCCAAATATCATGCCATATATGCCTTGCTTCAATTAAGGAGGGAAATAAAGAGATCTCTGACCTAAAGGACGACATCCATCAGCTTTCTGCTTAACTGCTGAATAGACACTCTCATTAGCAGCTTTATTGATGAGCAGAACAAAATACTCAGCACAGCAATTACGGACACAGTTTTCTGTGACCCCTCCACCTGTTCATGTCTTTCATCCTGCTCAGCACCAAACTACCTGTTGTCTTGGGCTGAGGTTGTGGTGTGCAGTCATTAGAAAGAATAGGGCAGGGCTGCTTCACCACCTCAGCTTAACCTCTCCATTTGCTGCGCCCTCTGTCTGATGAGTCTCTGATACATCCAGCAGATACCTCTGTGGCAGTGGATTCCCCCTCTCAGGAGACCTTACTGAAAACAGGGACTGTCAACCCTTCCTTTACCTCCAGTGGGTATCAGGGCTTGTGTACCACACGATCCGTGGAAATCAGACTCAGCGGCCCTCCTCACAGGCAACATTTTCACACCGTAGTAGGAGGCTGAAAGAGGCTGTGCTCAGTTGCTCTGGAGTTCCTCCCTGCCCTAAGCCGGGAGGGAATCCTTCGTCCATGTCTAAGGTCTCCCCCTCATCACATCACTCACCTGCGCAGTCACTACACCCTCAGTCAGAGTGCTCCGGAAACAGAACTGGATTTCTTAGACCATGATAAACCACAGGTGGTTCTTCCACGCCCCCTCTTATTCAAAGCAGACACTCATCACTTCCTCGGAGCCACAGACCCAGTGGTTGCTCCCCCCTTCACAAACTAAATGATAGTTCACGTAGGAAGTAATGAGAGCTCACATACTGTAGAAGGGTCAAAAAATCTTTGTTTTAATTTCTTCAAGTCTTATCAATACAAGATCTCTCACCAACAAATAATTTACTTGTCAGGACATGATTGCTTTTTTAATCTTATCAGAAACCTGATATAATTATCGCCTACCAATTTCTCTTTAATTAATTGTCCCAAGTTATCCAGCAGAGGGAGAAAACATTAATTTATAATAACATGTTTAACTGCTTCCTGATTTCCAAGGGCGACTTTACTTCTTTTGAGTCATTGTATTCCAGTATGGAGGACAACTTGGCACACTGTCCATTTTCATCTGTAAACCCCCAAAATCTGTCTCAGGCTTTATCTAACAATTCTCTGAACTCCTCTCTATTATGATGGTAAATTATGAGTTCTGATCTTTGCAAATTTTAACATACATTTCTGCTGTCAAGGATAACGTTTTAGCTTCAGATTTTGTTTAACTTAACCAGGACTGTAACAGGACCTACAAGTAACAAGGGCCACACCCTTGATGTTCTGTACTCACATGGGATTTACATATTTATCTTGTGTTTCTTTTTTTATTCTTTCTACCGCAATATTTAATATTTTATATTTTATATTTTATTCTATTATAAATTCAAATGTACCGGCTGCTATGACGACTTAATTTCCCTTCGGTGATGAATAAAGTAATCTATCTATCTATCTATCGATTCAAGTAAAATATATATTATGTAAGGACGTTTGTGTCTGACCACGAATACCACAGTTTTCACATCTTTGGTCCAAAAATGTTTTATAGAAGATGTCCTACCCTGTATTCTGTGGTGGCAATTATCGATGAGAGAAATCAATTAAGAATTTTAAGATAAAATATCAGTCAGTACTGGATCCATGCCAGTTCTGTTGGTGGCATCAGCATCTTTGTTTCTTACAAGGTTAAGGAAGGTTCATGCACAAAAGGTAAAGGAAAGTTCATGTAGTAGAAACACATTTCATACAAGATAAAGCACACAGTTAAAATTACCATTACAAATACTCCCACTGTTTTTATTATTCCTCTTCATTTAATTTAATAGATGCTTCGCTTTCCTCAGTCAACCTTGACCAAAATCATTTTTTTCCTGTTTTTAATAATACCTGTTTCCAAGTATTAGACCATATCCCCCCTTGTAAGATAAAAAATGAGTTTCAACTGACCTGACCTGCAGGCTGAGATTTGAAAAAATAAATCTTTTTTTTTAATTGAGGGGTTTAAGAAACAAAAGCAAACCTCACTGCTGTTCTACTAATTGTTTTTGTTCTTTTTAACAGAGGAATGAATTCTTGAGACTTATTATTGGGAGGATTTTCTATTATTTTATTGCTAACTTTTAACGCCCGTTGTAGACTTGTAGCTTTTTCTGATCTTTTAACACAATCTGGCTCGGTTGTAACCTTAGGTCCTCAGCGAAGGCTCTACTCACCAATTCACAGTCTCCCTGAGGAGATCCGTCCAGCAATCACTTTATCCTCTTTTAAATCTCTCTTCAAGCAACATTTTTTATGGGTGTACTTTCTCCTAGTTCTGATTCTGAGTTCTTATTCTTTCATCTATTTAAAAAAAATGTTTATGTTTTATATTAACTTGACTTTTCTCTTTTCTCATCTTTAACATTTTATGTGGCTGTATCGCTCCATATTGCTGTATGTTTGATCGCCAAATTGCTTTTTAACTGTTTCATATATTTCACCTTCTTTTTTTTCCTTTTTTCACTGGCTTTGAAAGGTGCAAGATAAATAAACGTTATTATTTTTATTAATTATCTGTTACTAAGATCACTTTTTTGTTTCACAGTGGAACAACAATTTGCAGCAACAGACACATGCTTCATTAGGGTGGTATTTAATTAATCATTTATAAGTTTTGGGTGTAATATGTAATAAACCAAAATGACATCTGCCATTTCCTTTACAAGCCAGGTGAGCTTGCACTTTGGTGAATTTATATTACAATGATGGATTTGCATGTTACTATGAAAGAACACTTCAGTGCAGACTCATTTGATCAACTCATGCCTGTAATGAAAGTGCACTAGCAGACCATCTGTGTTTGTAACAAGCAGATTGAATGCTACTTGTGTACCCACAAATGTATATAAATATTACTATCTTGATAACCAACCTTAAAAATACAACTGAAATGAATCAACATTGACTTAAGACCAGCTACGTGCAAAATCTGAAAATGAAAAACTTCTTCAGTCTTTCAATATATTACCACTCACTTTCCATAACACTTAACACAGGAATGTTTAGTTGCTGATTGTACAAGTTAGTATTGTACAGAAAACATGTGAAACACATTTAAGCAAGAAGTAGTCAGTTGCTACTCCAAGCTGACATGCAGAGGCAACTTTGAAACTATAGGCGGTGTTGAGAGGATTGTTAATTATATATCTTGCATTGCCATGTAGTAATATTTATACAGAATCATTTGAGGGATAATGCTTAAGGTTAAGAGAAGATGAATGGCTCATAAATAGACTGATGCTACTTGAAGGTCCCTGACAATTAAAGTCACTATGCACCCATCCACTGCTTTGAACTTTGCCTGAGCACATAGAGGTTCCTGAACTGGCGCTTAACGCTGGCATAGACATGAATTGTGCAGTGCAGAATCTGTTTATTTTTTTAGGGGTCTTATTATGAATGACCTCAGATAACTATGTTCCATTTATCTATCTTTTGATGTAATACTCTGACTCACCATTAGCTTTTATGAAGTTATGATTATAAAATGTTGCATGGACAGTGGAGAGTTTGGTTTGCATTTTCTAAGGGGGGAATGTAAGATCGTCTCTCTGGCTTGAACATTGCTTATGAAATAACATTCAGCTTTCTCATCCCCCGCTGTTCTTGCAGTGGCAGGGTTTACAGGTCTGCAGTGGCAGGCTACTTTTGAAATGCTGCTGTGGCTTGGATTTGTTTTGTTTGGTAGTTGGGTAGATCAACTTTGCATGCAAATGTACATGAGTTATATCTGTAAATACAATTGGATGTTTTAAATTAAAAAAATTGATTTACCAAATTAATATCAAGCTGAAACAAAATATACACCCAAAAAGGCCAGCCCTCCACACACATGCACAAATCCACTTACAACATGTGCTGTTTTGCTCTCTGATGCTGAACTCTAACTCCCAGCTCTGGGTATTGGGCTTTTTTAGGGGGCTGGTGTAGATTGGCCATGGTGCTGGTTTTGCCACACAGATTTGGTAACCGTTTCCTGTTGTAATAACCAAGCAGCCACAATCCCAGGAATCTCATCGAGTCTGGCTTTTCTTCAACTTGCTTCAACTTGATGACAATTTATCCCGCACAGTTCTCAGACTGCACAAAGTAAGTGATTCAGTATGAAGTGAGACTATCACACTATGTCTGACCTCCCATTATGTTCGAAGGTGAAAACTAACTTTTAGTGAGTTCCCATCAGGAATTAGCACACACAGAAAGTGCTTTCTCTCTACATTCTGCTGAGAGTTGGACTATGCCGGATTCATTACAGTTAATTGGCTGTTTAGTGGGACACTACTGAACAGTTGAGTATGAGAGCTGCAGCTGTAGCATTAGCATCAGGCTGAATTATACATGGAGGTTAAAGCTTCTGAAAGCTTCTCTTTATGATTTATTAATGTCTGCTTGCAGAAAGGAATGGATTAGGTCTGCGACAGGGATACCAAATGATGACACGTTCATAATGGTCACGGCGGAGTTGTGTTACAAAACTGGCTGGAAATCAAAGATAAAATTCCAATGGCTACCAACATTTGTAAAACAGTGGGCGCTCACAGACGGGCAAAGCAAGGAAGTTTCATACATTTTGTATGGGGCCGACAAAAAACTGTGGGGAGGCAAACGGCTCACCGTGACCAGCTCTGTTGAGCTTGGCTCAGGCTAGCGTGTTTAGGGAATGTTATGGTGTGATCATCCTCATTGATTTGGTAGTTTGTTCGGTGACAGAGCAGCATTGTTCAACACATGAAAAGTATGTAGTAGAGCCCAAACCACAATTTAGTTTACATCCATAAAGAGCACTGTTTATTTGGTGGGGGGGTTATCAGATCTGATTAATGGTTTTTATCAGATTTGGTATTTGGTGATGATTGGGTACCTGAAATTATGAAGACACAACATTATGACATTTGGGAATGAGATAAGTCTCGAGGCAGGGACTCTGTTCAAAACCTGGGAAACAAGACCTGGCAAACCGAACTGAAGAAGCCTCTTGAATGAGAAATGAACTGTTGTATTGCACATCTCCAGTGTACGTGGCAGGATATGATATATTCATTAAGTCCCAGGTAGGATGGATATTACTCCTGAAACGTCTGGGCAGAGATTGTTTTCGGGAGGCACGTGCTGTCTTGGTAATGGCCAATTCATCATGAAATAAAGTGTCACAAAGAACAGGAAAAGTCAGCAGTGTTAGTGCAGTATCCAAATGTAACTTCACAACTTACCATCTTCAGCGTGTTGGTTGCAGCTGGCAATGGTTGCAGTTTCTCATAGCAAAGTGGATTTCGAAAAAGCTAATTGTCTGAAAGCTGGGGGGGAAATACCGTGTGAGACATACGGCCAATCACAAATTTATACTCGCCCACAATTCAGCAATATGTCTATGCCAGACAAATTCGCCAAAGAATTTGTTTGGCAAAGTATTTTGCCCCTAAAATTAAGTTTTCACTTAATTTCAACTGTGTGAAAATAAACATCTGCAGGGTGAGAGATAACGTAGGTGTAGCACATTTTATAAAGCGGGAGACTAACCCCACCTGAGCTATAAATGTGCACCGTAATCTGTGTTTTTAATCATGCTCCATGTGCTCATCCTGTACAACCCTCAGCTCACTGAGCCACCAGGATCCCCCTCACATCCGCCGAGTCTGCTGCATAATCCTCTTGTACTTTCACAACGGCTAAATCTGCCACCTGTGTCAGACACGATCATATTATCTTCCCTTTACAATCTAAACACCGCTGGAGCTGCCCGACACCGCGTTGGAAAGATAGACAGGTACATCCTGCTTTAAATTCCTGTCACACTGGCTTTTTCTGAACTTTGCCTTTCAGCCTATTTCACGGCTGATCCATCACACGCATCGAGTGAGTGTGCTTAACCTACTAAAGGACACAGTTGGCCTTCATTACATTACTTCCTGTCTCCCAAAATGCTTTGCTCCAGTTTTCGCTGTGATTCGGGTGTGTTAGGGGTTGTGTGGGGGTGTGGGTGCTTGCAGGGTTTTGGATGTTCAGGAGAGCTTTAAATTGGCTCTCCTTGCCTCGTGTCGAGAGGCCACGGTCTTCTGAGGTAACCGATATGCAAATAACGCTGAGGCGCGCGTGTATATTTCCAGGCAGGGTTGTGTCTCGGCACTCGGTCAATAACATTATGGAAATGTGCAGTGGATTTGCTCAGTGTTTGAGTTGGATAACAAGGCAGTCCAATGAGCCTGTTAGCACGGCGACAGTGACAGAATGAGGTGTTTGTACTGTCACACACTGTATCACAGCATGTGACAGGTGGGAGCGGCGGAGAAAGAAAGATGTACTGTAGTCACAGAAACGGCGAGAGAGGTAGAAAGCACAAGTGATCAAAGTTGTGCATCCTCCTTCTGTTTATTCTGTTTAACAAAGGAAACATGTGCAAACACATTTTCCCTCTCAATTTGAACTCTCTCTTTTTTCAACCGTCAACATTTCTGTTTGTCGAGTTTAATTGCTTATCAAAACCAACATCACACTGTGGTGTGGATCCACTGCATGCTTGTTTAATTAATCTCCAGTTTATTTCTGGCTCATGCACGCGTTTACTTTAACACATCATCTCAGGCTCACTTTGATGGGACGGTGTTAACACCGTTTGCAGAAGCCATCCTCGGCCTCGGTTGACTTTCAAATTTAACAGTGACAGATTGAGATGTGGCTTATACAGAGCCCGTTTGTTAATTGCGTTGACATAATTATTGCCATTCTCAAGACATTTTCCCATTGCAAATAAACATTTTTTTTTTAGCCATTTCGATATGCATGCGTGTAAGAATAGAGTCCAGTGGGACATTTGAACATCTGTGTCCCGCTGCTGCACTACACCCTGGAGAGAGCTGCAAATAGAGTCTTTGCCTGAAAGGAATCTGCTTCAGCAGGTAGATTATCAAAACGGGGAAAAAAAGAACGGTGTAACATATGGTTAACCTGGAAATTACATATACTTTTGTATATAACAGCTTGCTCTCATTACACTAGGATAAATGTGTTCTACGTAATTATGTAGACCTTCATTTCAGAATTCTAGGAGAACAAAGCTTCAAAGCCTCCCATAGGAGCCAGATATTCGTAGATTGGTGATTTTTTGGGGGGATGACCTGCCTGGAAAGGTCCTCGTCTTCATCCTCTTGTTGTTTTACAGTTTGTGGCATCAAGCTAATTGGTGCAATGCCTCCATCACTAGGAATGTCCTCCATTCAGTAGCACGAGATAAAGAGGTGGGTTGTGACCTCAGGTCCAGCCCGCCTTAGCGTGTATTTTACTTTTAAGTAGCCAGTATTTTAAGTGATTTCATTAACTGGGCTAAAAGGAGAAAAAAAAGACCCCATTGACACTATACAGACAACAATCATGTTAGAACAATTGGTTGTAGTTCTCTGCGGGCCACATTCTTTATCCCAGTAATGAATAAAGAGTAATGGGACAAGATTAGGCCAGCACATATGACATGAATACAATGGATGGGGTATGGTACTTGATATTCTCTGAACTTCTCTCTAAAGGTATTGTTCTCCTTTTCCTGTTCATCAGTCTACAACGAGTCTTGTGTTTTCTCCGTTTGAATGGCAATAAGCGCTGTGGCAGAATTAGTAACCAACCCCTCTATCTTCACTGCAGTTGCCTCTTTTGGCCAATTAAGCTATTTTCCATTCACGCCTCTCTCCCTCTCTCTGCTTCTATCTTTTCTGACCGTTGCTCCCTGCAGCTCATTTGGGGTGAGACCAACACTTAAGTCTGGCCAAATGCAAAAGTGTTTTACCCAACAGGGATTTGTAACAACCACAACTTATCTGCACATGTTGGTCATTCTCCAATATAGTAATTAGTAGTTCTGACTTTGATGGTGCTGTCGCACTTTGCGCTCGCCCCACAATGAAACATGGTTTATCCTTGAAAGAAATTAAGTTTTTACATTTACAATTTTTAATAACTATTTGGACAAAAAGCTATAAACGCTCTCAACTTTTAAACAATCTTCTAGTTGCATCTTTTCATTTGACTCATTGTCTTGTTATTATCAATCAACGGCAATTTAATAGGTTCAGCTAATTGGAAATAAGTGCTACTTTCATTGATACTTTCGATGCAGTTTGTATTGAAACCATCCTGGAGAGGTTTCGATTCCAACTTCATGGTCAGTTTGAAAGGCTGAAGTTTTTGATGACGTTCAACAGTGTGAGAAATGTTTTTGTGAGTAGCCCCTTACCAATAATTTGGTTGGACATTGTTATTGAAACACCCACAGTATGTATGAGTTTTTGTTCATGCCCGCACCATGCACAACCACTTAAACAACCTTGTTTTTCAAAAAAACCAAGGGCTTTATCTTACACCCATGCCGAACCCCACTGGCCTTTGCTAGTTTCAGAATGACATTTCTCATTTTCCTGTCCAGCGCCCATATACTTTAACACGACTGAATTATAATTCTGAGCGTTAGATCGCAACGCAACTTTACTTCCTCCAATTTCAGCGTCCATATATTTGTTGATGTGCGTTCAAGTATTTTGTTGGCACATTGCTATTTTGAAACAGTGGAAAGCACCCTAACCCTAACCCAGCATTATAATTGAAATCTGCCCCTGGAACCTAAAGGGAAAGGAAAGTGTCTGTCTGAAGACTTTACTGTATGTTACACCCAAAACACACCCAAAGAATAATTATGCACAATCATTCTGAACAAAGCTCTTGGTCCTTCCAATCTTTCCTTACTTTGTTGAACTAAAAAGTGAATTTGGATACACAGTGAATACCCTTGTATTAAGATCATTACTGTACCAGTCGGCAGCCACACTTATACCCACACAGAGACTGATTGCTGATTGTGATTAGAAATGTGACATACTTCTTTTCTCATTTCCACAGAGCTGACCAATCACTGCCCAAAGCTGACATGATTGTAAGATTGTCGCTTGAAAAAAAAACAACTTTCAGTTTCAGCCTCATAAAAACAATGTCAGAAACTTATAATCATTTTTGACCTGTTTGATGCTTGCTTTGTAATTATTGGTATATTTTCTGGCCAGTAAAAGGTGGCAAACTAATTAGCTAACACACAGATTATGGTTTTCTGCAAATATGATGTAGAGTTGTTTGGGTTAGGGTTCTGTTTCAGGGAACCATAGGTCTAGCATTCGATGCTAGAGGCCTCAGACATCATGTGGCCTGAATGGCACATAGTCCATGTGCTGTAGTTCACCATGTATACTTTAAATTGCTACAGTGCAAGAGTTTCTAAATCATAGCAGACATCTCATAAATCCACTCAATTATCTCCATCTGGACTCTGAGGGACTGCATATCCTGTAACATGTTCTTAATATGCTTCATCTTACCTCTACTTTAAGATAGATTATCATGAGGAAAATGCATTTTTATGAGTTGGATTTTTCTTTATGAAGCACAAACATTATATAGCTACAATTAGACATAATGCATGCAAGCTTGTTTTATTTTTTTTTCATCATAGGTTCATATCTTCTAATTAAATGTAAGTGATATATATATAAACATATGTAATATGAAAGTAAATGAAATAATAACAATGATTGCAATGAGACCAATACAGTGATTATAATGACATTGATGACAATATAAATTAAAGTTTTCAACCTTTAAAACATTGTTGAGCTTGATGTATAGTATGGGATGTATTTACGAGGATAACCCTCCTCCCACATGAACATCCATAATTGGTCTGGTACCCATTACTTCAATAAATAATGTCGGCCTTCTAAAGTAGTGGTTTGGTAAATGCTAATTTAACAGTCGACCCTGGAATAGAGTCGAATTCCTCCGATGCTCATGTTGCCCAAGTTTGATCATTTACACAAACACACCCACACACATGGATGGACACTTAACCCCACACTTCAAGTGGAGGGAGGGAAGAGACTTCCCCCTTGGGTCTGAGCAAAGTCCGTCAAATCAAACAGTGTGTGTGTGTTTATCCCTCTCTCACTCATTTCCCCTGTCTGTCAGTGTCATTATGTATTTTTATCTCTCAGCCCCTCTCTCCCTCTCGATAAGCAGCTTTAGAAGCACCACTCTGAGTTGAAGCCACTAGCGGAGCATGTCTTCCCTCAGGCTTACAAACCAACTGCAGTGGGTCAGACTCTTTAACTGTGAGCCTGTCCATACGGCGAGATAGTCCTTACAGTAGCCACTTGTCGGCACTACGGGGAGTAAAGCCCCACTCCATAATCGCAATGTAGTGGGGCCCTCTTGTGAAACAGCATAACACCACTGCCTGCTTTGTTTATACTTGAGTTAAACAAAGTAGGCTATAATCCACCCCATGAAATAGGTTGACTCAGCATCTGACACAAGAACCCACTTCAGTGACGGAGACATTATATGCCTATCGTGTGTAGTATTTTTCATCCATGTAATTTAAATTATAAATAGGGTTAGGGTTAGGATTGGATTTTTTTTTTTTTGGGGGGGGGGGGGGGGGGGGCAGTAGAAGACAGTTGAAACAACCTTCTCATATTTATAAAACCCTTAATGCTGCTGATGTCTTTTGGGGATGTGATCCCAACATGGCTTGAATTGGCAGAGAACATTTACAGTTTTTTCCTATCGTTTTCGGTCATGTACCCATACTATGGTCACTTTTCCCTATCACTTAACACAGTGGGCTTTAGAGACACACACCTTTGCATATCTGTTAACCTTTGGTGCAAAATGCACTACAACAACCACACCACAAACAATGCTGCCATAACTTAACACATGTTTCCTCTCAGAACACTATGACCTAAAAAACACTAACATCTTGAAGCATTGCCAATTGCATATATAAAATGTTGCTGTGTCCTCCAGTTTGGCATAGATTTCCTGTAGTGTTGCATTGAAAAAAAGAGAAAAAACACAGACAAACACTTCTTTGGACTACAGTAATAAAGTTTGTAATATTACAGTATGACAATCCAAGCCAAGTATCTGCTGATAGTGTTCATATGTCGGTTTACCTCCCACAAAAGATGTCACAATTGAGTGTGGTAAATGTACTGTAATTATAAATACAGTAAATACTGTAAGTGTTTTATGAGAAACTGAGAATAACAATTTTCAGTTTTTGTAATGCAAATTACATACAGTAAGTACGTAATATATGATACAGAAACAAATCACAAACACAACAGTTTTTTTCACTGTGCTTTACTTTTTGGAGATTTTGTCACAGTGCAAGTGTTACACAAAACAGAAAATACATTACAAAGTCAAAAAATGTGTTCTAACAAAAAATGCAATGCATAAAAACTGCACATACTGTCTATTACAGTAGCCCAACAGTGGCGCAGAATTGGGCTAATCCCTCCTATCCTCCGCATGTGGCCACAAATTTTCATCTACGTCGCAACGTATGGTTTCTCTTGCCATACAACGTGGATAAAATCTTTTGGAATGCCTTATCCAGGCCTGGATATCTTCTGGGGCTATGTCCATACACCCAGCAGCCATTGCCTCTAATAGAGACATCTGGTCCTGAGGGCGGTGGTCATAGACCTTCCATCTCCACGCCGAAAAGAATTCCTCGATGGGGTTGAGGAAAGGAGAGTGACATCATCCTAGGATGCGCCGCAAACCACCCTGTGACTTGCCGGGAGTGGTGAAAGGCCACATTGTCCCATACAATTACATACGTTGGTAGATTCTGCCTGTCTACCTCTCTTGCTGCATACATTTTCCTATACCAACTACATAAAGAAGTCCAAAGCAAATGCCAAAGAATACCCTTTTTCAACGAGGCACAAATTACATGTAAAACACCTGAGTAGGTCTTTAGCTGAAATGACCACCAGGTGTTTTGCATTGCAAAACTTATCCTCTGTGTTTTGAACAGATCATTGTATGTAGTGTTGCTTTTACGTAAAAAAAGTAATTCCATGCCAATTCACCAAGAACTATGGTGCACAGTGGGAAAAAAATCTAAATTACTGTAAAATAAAATAAATAAACTATAAACTAAATATTTGTTCTTATTCAAACATGTAACTTCATTTGTCTGTCCAAATGCAGCATCTTTCCATCTACAGTGATCTAAATTACTGATAAGTTAGGTTTTGAACAGAAAGTTCACTGTTTGAACAGAGTATCTAAACATTGGTAAAATATGCTGTAGTTCCACAGCGATTTGCCGGTAGTGAACATTGACTGGGGCAGGTATCCATGAAATTTGGAAGAAGGCGTCAATGCCAGCATTTGTATCTTAGCATAGGGGCAAGTAACCACAGTTTGGTTCACATGGTCTACTGGTATGCTCACTGTGTGAAGTGTTTAGGGAATGTGAACATGGTTTAGGTAAATTGCCTAAAACGATAGGAAAAAACTGTAATAACAATGTTTTTGCAAGAAGTCTGTATCACTATATCACTGTCCCTTTGGCTTGGACAGTCCACCAACCATGATCAGGATGTCAAACAAACCCAACCACAGAAATACATTAGCTAGCACGCACAAAACTGCATCATAAAAGACAACAACACCATGAACACTCTTACGTTCCAATATTTGAAAGCATGAACGAATGACATATGACGAATTTCCTTGTTTGTGAGCTGCAGCTCAGATTCCTAATATGTGGCGTTCTTACCCTGGGCAGGTTATAACCCATTGAGTGTGCAGAAAAAAGTCACACTGTACATACAGTTCAGGTTAAACATACATTAATCAGCAATTGTTTGTCAGCTGCACGACCAGCATTGTTTTATTTCCGTTGCAAATGCAAAGGCCAGATCTTTGGCATTTGGATCAGTATTCCCACATATGTGCATTCAGATTTCCATGGGGATATTGTCAGGCTAATTCTTCCTTAACCTGCCTTTTCTCTTGAGGTGCGCACTGTACAGCATGCTGCCAGGGCTCTCCATATTCACACAGTCAAGTGTGTCAAGTCTGTCAAGTGAAAGTAATTGCAAGTGGACTGACCTGTGTGTCCACGTGTTAGGCAGTATGATGTGTGTGCCTGTGTGCATGGCTGTGTGTAACCTTGTTGTGTTGGTGCTTTCTTTTCATTTCCTGGTGAGAGCAAGTAATTCAGGGCCACAGCCTCCTCATTGACATGTCTGTGGTCTGAATAATGCACACTGTTGACATCTGATGACCTCTGACTGGCTTCGGACATCGTTATCTCCACTCATTTAAATGGAAAGAACCTATTTCACTCTTTTCTAAATGTATTCAGAAATAGGCTCTTATAGTAACTGGACTCACTTACATATTTTACAGCACATTTAGATATCACTCAGACTTCACAGGGTTATTTCTCTCTAAATAGAGTGATTTGAATTTAAACATTTGGTTTTCACATCTTTCTTGTCTTCAAATATATATGGTCTTTTTATTAAACGTAAACACATAGCAAATTCAATTAAAACAATTTATGTCGCCCTTTAAACCAAAAGTATGATAAAAACAGCCTTGTAAAGTGTATACAGGTTTACCAGGTAAAGCACAAAATACTCAAACTTTAGCAGCCTTGTAGTTTATTTGTCCTCACCCTTTATACGACCAGTAGGAGTGTTCCGGTGGCAGGCACACTAAACATTTGTATGGATAATAAACACGCAGTTAAAGTTGTGTGTATGTAGTGGTTTGGTTTAGGCACGCAAGCACTTAGGTTTCCCACCATTAGTGAACATTTCCATATGTATTTGCACAGTTAACCACACAGCAACATCAATCTTGCACCAACTGTCATAAGATTTGTTCACCACCATATTTTACACAGATTATTTTCACTGTTCCACCTTCTGGCATGACCAGAGCTTTATAATGGAAAAGAATGGGGAAATAGATTATTATTTTCTGTCTTTTTTCCTGCTGTATTCACAGTGGAAACAATGTGTGTAGCATGTGGTTATTTTTATAAATGCTTTATTTGTATTATAATTGACCCAGTTCAGACCTGGTATTAACATCTGTCCTGAGAACTCTGATCGCATTTCACTAAAAGCAGCCGGAGATCCTGGGACACATGGGAAAACACGCTCTGTGGTGTGGATGTAAATGCTACCTGGGACATATATCAGAGGACGGCCTACACAGACGTCCTCTGACCTCTTACAGTTTGTTCCTGCTTCTCAGTGACTATACATTGATTTCTCTGAGGCCACATATCAACCCTGATCACCACATCATTACTGATACCTTTCTTTAGATGGGTGAAATCTTTCTACCCAGCATAGCTGCATTAGATTAATGTATGTAATTTATGTATGCAAAAACAAAATGATGTTTTCACCAAGTATGAGATTACAAATGTGTGTGATGTCACTGTGTGTGTGTGTGTGTGTGTGTGTGTGTGTGTGTGTGTCGGTACGAGTGAGTGGCAAATGCATTAATACCAGGTCTGAACTGGGTCATTGAGAACAATGCTACCAGTTTCTGCAAAACATGGCACACTGGAGTGAGGACAGTGGTGATGCCAGTGGGAAGTAGACGGCTCTATTTTAGGGTGTCATGGTTATTCATCCTCCAGTGATGAGAAAGAAGCTGGAGAAGTTGATAGGGCATGTCTGGTGATATCCTTCCAGTCATATAGTTCAACCAAAATATAAGTTGTCAAACAGTCACTGTGCTGTTTTAGTGATTACAGTGTATCAGAACTGTTATCTCACCCTAAAAAGCTACAACCACGTATCTATAACAATATAGTTTGTCTTATTAACCTAGTTAGTCCTCAGCCTGCAAAGAGTGTGACGAGGGCTGAGTCAAAAAGTTATTTTATTAGCCTTGTTCTCATTAAAACCTGGCCTTATTATTTTTCCCCATCACATATGATCATGCACAAACTATAAATCTTACCTGAAAAATGCACTGCACTGGTGTATCCTTGTCACATTAACACCAATAGGGCAAAAAGTTATGCCAGAATGAAACATAATAGATACAGTGTATTTTTAATGGGAATCTCAACACAAAACATGATATACATTTATTCAAATGTGTGCTTTTTTTGTGGCTTTTAAAATACAAAAAAATTATATTAATACTAAAAATACAGTGTCCATTATCTCTTTATTGGATCAATAACTAATCTGAATATGTAATATACATATCATTTTATGTTGATTATGACGTTTTTATTTAATTAAACTGACCATGACAATTATTGTACATCCTCAATATAATATTAATAAAACCTATAAAGACATTAAGGGAATAGTTAAAATTAGTATAAATTGGATTTATCAATCATTTGAGACATATTTAGTGGAGCAAATCAATAGCACATTCATTTTGCATCAGTGGGTAAACTGAGTGAATTCAGTGAGTACATTATAACAATGCAAAGCCAAGATAATGGTGTTATGGTATGTTATGTTACCTTGACAACAGTGGTGCGTAAAGGATTTGCTCCGCTTGTTAAAGCTCCTACAAGGAACTTTTCATTCTCATTCTGATCATCTCATTTGTAAGGGATGTGGAGTGACAGACTGGGGAGCGCTGCTCTGTACAGGTTAGCCTTTAGCTTAGCGCGTAGCCCTGCTCACTTCACCCGCTTCTGTTTCCTCTCCCTCAGCCTAAACAAAGCCTTTTCCAGCCTGACTGGTGTAAAATGTCGCTTTGACTTTGCAGGTGATCTGTCCCGACGATAGATTGAGAATAGTTTATGGAAAAAGACAATTTTGTTTTTGTTGTTATAGATCATAAACAGGCAGCAGCATTACAATAAGACCATGTCATAACCAGTTAACAACTGCTTGTAGAGGCTTTGATAATGACAAATATATCAAGCAAACGGTGAGATTAAAAGTAATCTGTGCTGATTTTATAATTAGTCTATCTTCAACAAGAGTACTCTGTAATGCATTCACATTAAGCATACCTAAATTGCATCTATTGTTCTGTTGTGACAAGCCTTTTCCAATTTGCAGAGCTTGGAACATAGATTGATCCATTTATTAGTAGAACTAGAACAGATAAACCTGCCTGATCCTTTTTCTGCCTGAAAGTGTTACGATACGAGACGGGTGGACCCCAGAGCGGAGGCAAAACACAGAGCACTGAGGTGGTGCGTTCATTGACGTTTATTTAACGTGGGACAAGGTGGATAGACGGGGTGCTGATGGCTCCGGGAGTTCTTCAGCGCAGGGGAGAGGCAGGAGGACAGGACGAGGGAGTGCTGATGGCTCCGGGAGTTCGTCAGCGGGAAGGAGAATCAGGTGAGCAGGATGACGGGGTAACTGGAGGACAGGAGAACAGACACGAGGATTAACTGGGAGAATAATCACAGGAGGATATGACTATGAGCAGAGAACGAGAAACTACCACTGTAGTGACGAGGACGAACTGGCGATGACTCCGTGCTCAGCCAGGGCAGATATAGGGAGCAGTTGATGAGTGCAGGTGCGCCTGGTGAGCCGGGTCATCTAGTGAGACGAGCAGCACCTGCGGGAAAAAGGAGAGGAGAGGAGAGAGGACGAGGGGCACAGAGAACTGTGACAGAAAGTTCTGTTTTCAACAATCACAAGTGAAAATGCACATTATCCTAATGAGGTCTGGGCTGAAAATCAGTGGACCCACGGAATCTTTGCGATAGCATTAAGCAAAAGTGCTGAGAACTAAATGTTCATCAAGTTTTGCCAAAATCTCTAGTAGATAAATGAGTTGTTATTTATCACTGTAATCAAACAGTCAGTACCATTTGGCTTTATGTCCAGTTTCGTAATGAGCCAAACCATCAGCCGAGCACTGACCTCTCAGGAGTGTCTGTAGAATGTAGTAATTCTGCTTGGGAGGTAACGCAGCATTGTCTTTCAGATTTTAGCCGTAACACTGGGGACCTCAGTGTTGGTGAATCCCAACACATCTATAGTTTTGTCTCTCATGATCCCTCAAGTCTCCCATATTTTGTCTCTCCTCGTCTCTGTCTTTTTGGCAGACACAGACAGTCCATACACCAGGGTGTTAAGAGTGTCATTAAGCTTTCATTAAAACACCATCATCATTAGACAAGGATTAGTTATTCCCTGGATCCACTACTTCAGCAGCTCAGGAATATCAAAGTGTATTAAAACAATAATGTTGGTGGCGGACCAAGAAACACTTGTTGGCCTCCACCAACTTCTTTTTTTTTTCTTGAATGAAAGACACCCTAGTTGTAGACAAGCCTGGAACTATCAATATGTGCCAAAAGCATACTGGCACTGAGCTTGTTAGTTTTCGAACAGTCAGAGTAGAGTACACACACTCTTTTTAATATAAAGCAAAAGTGATATCGCACACACACACACACACATTTGAACAAGGCTCCTGTCCCACATACATGGACATTTTTTATCCACACAGATACCTACTCTAATTTTCAAATATTTCTGTCCCCTTCACATATGGAAGATATAAGTGAGATTATTTTTCAAGATGAAGCGATACAGTTGATGTTATATCTGTCCAAATTGTCATAAACAATTTTTTACTTAGCATACCGTAATTCTGAAATTACTATCCCAAGAACATGGGCTGTGTATTGATTGCAATGGTGCTTGAGGTCTTACTGACGAATATACACATTGCAAATGTTTTACAACATAATTGTCTGAGTTACTTCAGTGTTTTCTCAAGGTTAATTGTGTAATAAGAAACTAAGGGGTTTAGCTGTTAAATATCAAAACACAGGTTAAGTTAGTAGATCCATGAGTCTGATGTCTCATCAAACATCAAAATGCTCCACCGCATTAATATTATGAGGAACAATTCAGTGACACTGAAAAATAAATCATTTTTCTTTTTGTCACAGCAGTCAACTGCAATGTGGTGATCGCATTACTCAGAAATCTACCAGGAGTTTTCATCTTGCACTTACTTGATTGGCCAACGCAGCTCAGTGTTTCAGCAAGAGTTGAGGCAGATTCTGCTTTTTCTGCTCAAATCTATTGTGTTTTTTTTAACCAAATGAGTTGGCACCCGTGCTGCATCAACTGAGTGCTCTTTGTCAAACAAATGAGAGGGCTAATTTATGTCAGCCTCATTCTGCTACTGCTGCTAGTGTGAATGGATTCACTGTTTGGTAACAAAGGTGGAGGGAGGCGGGGGGACGTAAATGGTTTAAGCCTCAAAGCCTACATGGGGTCGGTTGTATGAAATGTCCCAGCAGTAGATTGATGAAGATGAGACCCCAAGGTCAGTTGAGGCAGAGTAGTCAAAAACATCTTGTTAACAGAAATATATATATTATGCACTTGTTCAAAGGATGTTTCCTTAATGGCATATTTTGGTGCATAACTGGCAACAAGCACTGTTGCTGACTAGAGCTTAAAGTTAGACAGCATGGTTTAATGAGGACTGGATACTGCTCCATATTCAAAACCAGGTCTTTGGGGCCTCCCTACTTTACACTGCAAAAAAAGCAACATCAATATGTAATACTGTCAATTCAATCCTTGTCAATACAAAACAATAGCGCGTCCCTCCGAATAATAAAGATATCAATCAAAGCCCAAATTTAAATTGCAGTGTTTACTGAGTTCAGTATGAAATGAAAGTTAAGAGTTTAGCTTTCTTGGTTTAGATTTAGTTTTATTGAATACGAAGTAAACATATTCCTTTGTATTCGCAGTTTATTACTCCAGGAAAAGTGATGAATCAACTTTGGTCAACTTTATATTATCCCTGTTCAGGTGCGATACTTGGTACCCCAGAAAGCATGGTTGATGACTCCAGAGTTACACCTGAAAATGGCTCAGTGGTGCTGTTGATTGTGAAGTTTGTTATTTTTGTATAATATTGTAGTTGCAACCGATCTGGCCTGATGGTACCTGTCTACTGCTTTCAGAGAATTCCTGAACCCAAATGTCTTCCAGGATGAGTGCAATGCTCTTTCAAATGGAGGAGTTAAAGTCATTGTGGACATGAGTCACTCACAATGTTCACTCATTCGACATTTTTGTTGAACACATGTCTGACTGCCTCCCATGCTGTCTGATCTGATTCACCACCAGGTTGGGATCAGTAGACAGCTCCTCCTTCACCTGAGTGTTCTAGACATGTCTACAGATCAGATGATACCAAATACACCTAAACTTGTATGGCCACTCCATGACTAACACAGACTGCAACCTTCTCCAGGAGGAAATTTTAAATCAGTGGTGCTTTGGGGCTTGTGTGTATCTCCACACCCACCTGGTGCTTCTCAACTTGGGCATAGGACGGAGTAAAGACACTCTTCAGAAGTTTGTTAGCAGGGTTAGGACTGTGCATGGTGATAGCTTAATTATATAGTTTAGTACCACTTTACCAAGTCCTAGGGCTGAAAACTGAAGGTTCCAGAGGAATTTCCATAATTTGTTGAGGGCTGCAGAATGATATTGTAGAAGCCATCTAGCTTCCTTTTCAGATCAGCATTGATAAAATTAAGACACTACTGTACTTGACTGTGGTTAAACCAAGGCTGTCTGCACTGATTCAGGCTGCCACAGCAACACACACGATGGCAACTGTAGATTAGATGAAACAAAAAAAACATGAATAATTCTGTTTAATCATTAAAAGACTAAATGGATTTTATTTTGGAATTATGTCTCAGAAACTGAAACTCTCACTCTTCTCCGACCTCTCTTTCTCTATATGTGTCCATCCGTGTCTCTCCTTCATCTCTGTCGCCTGGTGTGAGCTTAGCAAAGTGTCTAATTGTGAGGTGTCACACATTCACAGGGATGAGAGGAGAGGACTTTTCTGCAGTGCTTATTAGCTGTAATGCAGTCCTCTCATCTGCTTTGATCACTGTGGGAAACCACAAGATGCATTCTGCCATCTCATTTGTTTCATGTTTAAAATATTCTCCCCATCATCTGTCTCTCTCCAAGAATATTTCTAATTCTCCCTGAGGAAAACGCACATGAAGGCTCACACCGAAACACATTCACAATGAGTTTAAGAACTGACTGAACCAAGTCTACGGGCTAAATCTCATGTTTTTTTTTACTTTTATGGCATTCATGATTTAATTTGTCATCTTGACAATCCTGTGATAAGCAGATGTCAGATCCTATACAGCAAAAGTTGAGTTTAAGGTGAGTTGAGTTTTTAGCCAGCATAATGTTCCATTGAATATCACAGGATAACTCATTTTGAACTGAGAAAAAAGATGCCAGGGTAAAAGTACTGTGAAAAGTAGCATCAAAGTACATGTTTTCAGTTGAGGTACGTGTTGTACTATATTGCCATCTCAGGGGACTTCTGCTGTCTCAGCTACAATACACAAACCTCTTGGGTACAAGATGTTATTTTACCACTCATGTATTTCTTGAAACAGGTATCAGCTGTAGCATATTCTGACTCACTTGGGACTTTGTATCACTGTTGCGACTTTTTTTCCAGCTGAATATGCTTATAAACAATGAAGTAAAATCAATATGATAATGAAAATAACTTGCAGATTGTGAAGAAGCCAGGGACTCTGAATGTCTACACCACAAATAAGCATCAGTTATTGACTTTTTCTTTCAACCTTTGTTAAGGCCAGGCTTCGGACACAGAGGCAGAGACAGAGGCTGAGGCAGAAGTCAAGTTAAATATAATTTATTGGAGATCCAATAACACGGGCAGGCAGGCAGGCAGGTAGGTAGACAGGCAGGCAGGCAGGCGCTGGACTCTGGGCAAGTCCAGCTGCTGGTCCTGGGCAGGGAGACAGAGGAAGTCAGACAGGGAATGAACAGGACTTTACGGAATCTTAAATATTGGCTGCGACAACTGACTGTAACTTAGTCTATAGTCCGGCGCAGACTGAGAGCAGGAGTGGAGCTTATATAGGCAGCTGGTTAATCAAGACCCCAACTCCAGCACACCAGGACCTCATCTGCAATCAGCGACGCCACCTGCACACACAAACGAGAGAGAGAAAGAGAGAGAGAGAAAGAGAGAAACTAGAAGGCCGGTGAGGCAGGGGCCATGACAGTACCTCCCCCTCTATGGGCGTCACCTGGCGCCCTCAAGAACCGGTCTGGGTGATCCAGGCGGAAGTCTGTGATGAGAGAGGGGTCAAAGATGTCCCGCCAGGGAACCCAACAGCGTTCCTCTGGACCATAGCCCTCCCAGTCCACCAAGTAGCGGAAGCCACGCCCCATGCGCCGCATATCCAGGATGCGCCGCACTGTGTAAACGGGACCGCCGTCCACCATTCGGGGGGGAGGGGGGGCAGCATCAGGGGGAAAGAGGGGACTGGACTGTACTGGTTTTAACTGGGACACATGAAAAGTGGGGTGAATCCTACAAAAGGAGGCAGGGAGCTTCAGCCGGACAGCACAGGGGTTCACGACAGCCTCCACTTCAAATGGTCCAACATACCGGGGGGCAAGTTTCCTCGAGTCCACTTGAAGACAAAGATCTTTTGAGAGGAGCCATACCTTTTGCCCAGGAGCATAAACGGGGGCCGGGGCACGGCGACGGTTGGCCTGGTCTTGAGTCCTGGAGGAAGCACGGAGCAGGGCAGCACGAGCACGCCTCCAAGTGCCACGACAGCGACACATATTGTCCTGGACCGAAGGAACGGTGATCTCAGCCTCCTGATCTGGAAACAGAGGGGGTTCATAGCCCAGGGAACAGAGGAAGGGAGATATACCGGAGGAGGCGTTAGGGAGTGTGTTGTGGGCGTACTCCACCCATGGCAGCCGAGCACTCCAGGATGATGGCTCAGCAGCAGAGACGCAGCGGAGTGCCGCCTCCATCTCCTGATTGGCCCGCTCGGTCTGGCCGTTGGATTGGGGGTGATATCCAGAGGTCAGGCTAGCGGTCGCTTCCAGGGCCGCGCAGAAAGCCTTCCACACCTGGGACGTAAATTGTGGCCCTCTGTCGGAGACGATGTCTGAAGGTAGACCATGGATCCGGAAGACATTCTGCAGCAATAGGTCAGCAGTCTCCTGGGCAGAGGGTAGTTTGGGCAGGGTAATGAAGTGAGCAGCCTTGGAAAAACGGTCAATTACCGTGAGGACCACAGTATTGCCTCCAGAGGGGGGAAGACCGGTCACAAAGTCCAGGGCAATATGGGACCACGGACGACCGGGTATCGGCAGAGGACGGAGCAAACCAGAACTGCGCCTGGTGGAGGTCTTATTCCGTGAACAGACGGTGCAGGCTGCTACAAACAAGCGAGTATCCTTGTCCATGGTCGGCCACCAGAAGCGTCGCTTGAGGAACGAGATGGTTCGATGGATCCCTGGATGACAGGTAAGGCAGGAGGAATGTGCCCATTGCAGGACCTGAGAGCGGACAGAGTTTGGGACAAAGAGGCAGTTGGGAGGACCAGTACCTGGATCGGCCAGGGTGGTCTGAGCCCCACTGACCGTGGCTTCGATCTCCCAGGTAAGGACAGCAACAATGCAGGATGGAGGAACGATGGTCTCTGGTTCCACGGAACCCTCCTCCACCGTGAACTGGCGAGACAGGGCATCCGGCTTCACGTTCCTGGAACCTGGGCGGAAAGTCAGGGGGAAATTGAACCTTCCCAAGAACAGGGCCCACCTTGCCTGGTGAGAGTTCAGACGCTTGGCAGTCTGAATATAGGACAGGTTCCTGTGGTCGGTCCACACAATGAAGGGGTGCTCCGCACCCTCTAGCCAGTGTCGCCACTCCTCCAACGCCAACACCACAGCAAGTAACTCCCGATTGCCGACATCATAATTCCTCTCTGGGGGATCCAGCTTGTGGGAGAAGAAAGTACAAGGATGCATCTTGTTATCATCGGGAGAGCGTTGAGAGAGTATACCACCTACCCCAGTCTCCGACGCATCCACCCCCACAACGAACTGCCGTGACTGGTCAGGGTAGATCAGAATGGGTGAAGAGACGAACAGGCGCTTGAGGTCGGAGAAGGCCGCCTCGGCCTTCGCAGTCCAGTGGAATGGAACTGAGGAGGAGGTGAGTGCTGTCAGAGACCTTGGCAGGATCCATCCGAAGCTCCCCCTGAGAGATGACAAAACCGAGAAAGGAAGTAGTGGTGGCATGAAACTCACATTTCTCGGTCTTGACGAATAGTTTGTTCTCCAGAAGCCGCTGCAGCACTGTGCAAACATGATCCTGATGTTCCTGAAGAGAGCGGGAGTAGATAAGAATATCATCAAGATATACAAATACAAAACGGCCTAGCATGTCCCGGAGCACATCATTCACCAGGGCTTGAAAGACTGCTGGGGCATTGGAAAGGCCGAAAGGCATAACCCGGTATTCAAAATGACCTAATGGTGTGTTGAAATCCGTCTGCCATTCATCACCCTTCCGGATGCGCACCAGATGATAGGCGTTGCGTAGGTCCAGGGTGGTGAAAATGGAAGCTCCTTGAAGAGGAAAAAAGGCGGAATCGATGAGAGGCAGAGGATACTTGTTTTTGATGTTGTTGAGCCCTCTATAGTCAATGTTGAGCCCTCTATAGTCAATACAAGGTCTTAAGGTGCCGTCCTTTTTTCCTACGAAGAAAAAACCAGCCCCCACTGGAGAGGATGATGGACGGATGATCCCAGCCGTCAGAGACTCCTGAATGTACTTCTCCATGGCCAGCTGCTCTGGACGATTGAGGTTGTACAGTCGGCTGCTGGGATAAGGGGCCCCAGGCAGAAGCTCAATGGCACAGTCATATGGCCGATGAGGAGGAAGAGTGAGAGCCTGCTCTTTGCTGAAGACTGGGGCAAGGTCATGGTAAACCTGGGGAACCAAGGACAGGTCCGGGGGCTCCGCTACAGAAGGCGGCTCAGATGTGGGGTCTTGGGCAGAACGGAGACAGTGAGACTGGCAATATGAACTCCAGGCACGGATTCTTCCTGTAGTCTAATCAAAATGTGGGTTGTGGAGTTTCAGCCAGGGAAATCCCAGGAGTAGGGGAACATGCAGACAGTCGATGACATGAAACTGAATCTTCTCCTGGTGATTCCCAGATAAACGTACAGGTATGGGGACGGTTCTTCGGTCAACCCTGGCCAGTAGTATACCATTTAGGGCTTTGGTATCCAGAGGGACATCGAGGAGCTCTGTTTCGATGTCCAACTGCAGACAAATCCTACTGTCAATGAAGCTCTCATCAGCCCCTGAGTCAATTAGAGCAGTGAATGGGAATGCCCTCCCTCGCCACAAGAGGGAAGCATCGAGCTGCGTACGGCCCGGGGGAGAGGGACTCACCACACGGCTCGACAGTATCTCTCCCCCTACTGCCGAGCCGGACCTTTTACCGGTCGGACGGGACAATTAGCAATGAAATGACCAGCTCGGCCACAGTACAGGCAGGACTGGGTCTTCATTCTGCGGTCTTTCTCCCCGGGGGACAGATGGAGACAGTCTAACTGCATGGGCTCTGGTACGGGAACTTCTGGCATCTCTCGGCGGGCCCCGAGGGAGGACATTTGTTCCGAGCGACAGTAATCCGGGGAACAAGCCGAGTCTGCACGCCACAGGAGTTGGTCACCAGTCTTAATAGCGAGTTGAACTGCCTCGTTCAAGGTCTTAAACTCTCCACGGAGTGCAATCACCCTCCCAATATCCCGGTTTAAGCCATTCTGGAACGCTGTGATCAGCGCGGCCTCGTTCCAGCCTGACTCCACCGCCAAACTTTGGAATTGCAACACAAAGTCCCGGACTGCCAGTCTTCCCTGACGGATCTTCGAAAGCCGCTGCCCGGCCTGCTGCCCCCGTATCGGGTGATCGAACATCCGCTTGAGCTCCGTAGCGAAGGCATCGGCAGACATGGCCAGCGGGGAGTGTTGCTCAAAGAGGGCATTATAAAAGCTGAGCGGACGACCCTCGAGTAAATTCACCAGGTAAGCAATTCTTGCATTATCACTGGCATATCTGATGGGCTGAGCATTAAAGGCTAACTGACATTGTGTAAGAAACTGGCGACAGGTGTTGGGATCACCGGAGTACTTAGCTGGTGGGGGAATCCGGGGTTCCAGGGCAGCAGTGCCTGCAGCAGGAGCAGGTTGAGCGGCTGGGGGGGCTTGTTGAATAGGAGCAGGAGCGGCGAGAGCAGGAGCAGCGTCCAGCCGGGTGATGAGAGCAGACAGGGCGGTGGTGATCCCATCCACTTTTTCCTGGATGCTCTGTAGAGCCTCGTCGTGGTGACCCAGCTGTGCTTCTTGGAGAGCCATTGCCTGTCTGAGGGCCTCAGCTTGCTCTGCCAAGTCCATTGTGGCCGGACTATACTGTTAAGGCCAGGCTTCGGACACAGAGGCAGAGACAGAGGCTGAGGCAGAAGTCAAGTTAAATATAATTTATTGGAGATCCAATAACACGGGCAGGCAGGCAGGCAGGTAGGTAGGTAGACAGGCAGGCGGGTAGGTAGGCAGGCAGGCAGACAGGCAGGCAGGGGCTGGAGTCGGGGCAAGTCCAGCTGCTGGTCCTGGGCAGGGAGAAAGAGGAAGTCAGACAGGGAATGAACAGGACTTTACGGAATCTTAAATATTGGCTGCAACAACTGACTGTAACTTAGTCTATAGTCCGGCGCAGACTGAGAGCAGGAGTGGAGCTTATATAGGCAGCTGGTTAATCAAGACCCCAACTCCAGCACACCAGGACCTCATCTGCAATCAGCGACGACACCTGCACACACAAACGAGAGAAAGAGAAAGAGAGAGAGAGAGAAAGAGAGAAACTAGAAGGCCGGTGAGGCAGGGGCCATGACAACCTTGTTGGCATTGAGATTACGTCATGACAAATTCTTAAATTGTGCTATTAGTCACTTCATCGTGATTGTTTCTCAAAGTGACAACGTAGAAATAACCACTGTAATAATTTAGACAACCTGAGTTACTATGCAATCGGTGTAATGCCACCTGTGCTTAGTTTCCCATTTCCTCTATTTTAAGAATCAGTCTTAATTTGACACACTGAAGCCTGATAAGCGAAATGTTCAGACCCCATTGCTCTTCATTTTGTTTTAATAAAACTTCTCTCAAAGCTAATGGCCATATTTTGGTGTATCTTTTCATATCTTTAAATTTAGCATGTTATAGTTTTTCTTGTTGATTTTACAGCTTAATTTAGATTCAGAACAAGTTGTGAAATGGTCACATCATTGAGCAACTTAGCTGTGTTAGTGAAAAGGGCCAGAATTATATTTGTTGGCAAGCTTCAACGCTCTTGAATGCTGCAGAATGAATAAATTATTATATTTAAGTCACTCTGCTCCTGTGGAATAATTAAAACTAAGTCACGCATGCAAAAGCAGAGTAAATGTGTGTCTGGAATTAGAAGGATGAGAACTAAAGACCCTTTAAATGAAATAACATTAAATGCTGCCTCAATTGCTTGTTTACATACATATATACACCCCAGTACACATGCTTCCATACCCCATAAGTCTGTACTACTGTACTGACTGTCTGCATTTGCAGAATGTTCCTCAACCAAGTTAATTCATGTAGAACTCGAATACTTTCAAAATGTTAACTCAGTAGGAAAGACAGGTAAAATAAACATCGGCAATACTGAGCTACAAGTAGAAACTGCAAGAGATACTTAAAATGTGAAATTGCAAGACAATGGGACTCTTTATGGAGGCAGGATGGTTAGAGCATTTGCGTTGTTAGGACCCCCCCTTCATCTTCAGAGGTATCTCAGGACATTGCACCCCTTAACCCAGACATGGGCAAAGTACGGCCCACTCAGGTGAGTGGTCTCACCTGAGTGTGGCAGCAGAGGCTTTTTACACCTGCAGAGTGGTTCCAACTTCTGGCTATTCTCAGCCACAACCATCTCCTCTATGGCTATATATTTAATATATATATAACTATAACTACAATTTATGTCTGTCTGTATCTTGAAAACTAAATCAGATATTAGGCTTGGAACAACTTTTGATAAAATGTGTCCAATGATGAGCTAAATAATTTTTACCTACAGTTTAACAAGCGATGTTAAAAAAGTGTTTGATCCATCCTAGTGGACTGTTTTGGTCAAACAGCCTTTTTTTTTTTAAAGCACATTGAGCTGGACTCCAATTCCAACTGAGCTGGACTCATGGTTAGAGGGGCATGGCCTTTTCAAAATTACCAGTGCCAACATTTGACCTATAATGCTTATATGTCTTAAAAAGCACATAATGTTCGATTGTTGGACCAAGTTTCCATGTTTTTAGCTTGTCATTCGATCATAGAAGCATTCGATCAAGAGTCAAGTACCTCTGCTTGACTCTTAAGGCCGTCTAAAAATGAAGAAATACCATAGAAGAAGGGTCAGTTGGTATAACCTCCTAAGACAACATTTTTTTAAGTTTAGGATGTGATTTCCACATGTCCCGCCCCCCCATATTACACAAATAGCATTAAAACAATTACAGTGAAGGTTGAAAACATTTGCAGTAGCCCTTTAAAAATATATCATCCAGTATATTGCTCATGATCCACAGACATCATTTGGGAAATCAAACGGTTTCTCTCTCAGTTCCTCGAACACTTACTTTCGACAGTTTTTCATCTAAGTGGTTTGATGATTTTCTGCCTACCCTGCACATCATGGAGTCAGCGGCCCGCCTCGCCTCACCTCTGTGAATGTGTCAAGATTACCGAGGCCTGCACTGGTCTACACACACACACAAAGAAACACTGGCCCTGGAGCAGCTCTGTCAATCCAGGTATCAGTTAATATCAGTGTCCAGTAATGGAAAGACCGATTTACGGTGCATGGACACTACCCAGGTATTGATTGTTTGAGTTCTCGCTTTACTGAGCATTCAGACAATGGAGAAAAGAGAAAGGAAGAGGGACTGGAGAAGGTTAAAGTCCATGAAAAAAAAAAATAACAGTAAAAGAGGAAGATGGTGTGTGACGAATGAGGAAAGAAGAGAAAAGCATCACAGAGGTTTCTTTTGAATTACATTCGATTGACGTTTGGCTTCATGGCTTTAAATTTGCATTATGTTGTCTTTCCATTGGTGGAAGGGATAATAACACATTTCGACAAAATAATGTAAGATAAAGTGCCCCCAGTGTATGTTTTAAAACAGTAAAATAAATTAAAGGAATGTGCTCATTTTAGATTTTTCATACTTACCTGCAGGGACCAGCTTCCACCAAACTTTAGAAATGCAAAGTTATAACAAAGACAGCTTGTGATTTCCCCCCAACTTTTTGGCACATTTATATCTCTTGTCTAACAAAACTTTAAGGGTTTAATGTTTTGATTTATGTGCTCTCAAAGTTTTTAGACTTGCACACCAATTTGCACTGCGGCTTCCTACACTCAGTACCACTAAATAACCACATACACTATTTGTCAAAGTATTCCCCAAAGAACAAGAGCTCGAAGGGCTGGATCCAGACAAATGCAAATCGTTGTGCGGTGTTTGTATTGAGGCCACACAGCAGCAAATGCAAAAGCTTGGTCAGTTTCTTGTTTTAAGACAAACTGAGCATTTGATCAGATACCATACTAACATTACTATGCTGTGATGATACAAATTAAAAAACATTATGCAATAGGGAATTCTATCTTTTTTAAAATTGAATGTGGTTAAATTCAGCGTTCATATTGTTATGACCCAACTTTTCCAGGCTGCAGTATGACCAGAGAAACAGTCAGAGAGCTATTAAATTAAGTTAGTGAAGTTATTTATAATAAGAAAGAAAGAAAGAACGAAAGAAAGAAAGGGAAACAACTGAATTCTCGGGAGCTATCAACTGTTTTTGCAAAGTAGTGAAAAGATCAGTCTTTAAATCTATGCATATTTCATTTCTAAGTGAGTTTACCCATGAAGCAAGCACATTTTATATTTATCAAAATGATTTTTTCAAGCTTCAGCTAAAAGAAGGAAAGTCTGTGAACTAATTACATCAAAGTTTTAACAGGAAAAGTTACATTTATTGGCTCTCCTTTGTCTATGATATTCTGTACTGAAATACCGTTGAATAAACTTGGAACTCATATACACATTAACACTTGTTTTCCGGGTTCTACGTGAGAGAAACTTTCAGTTTATTTCAATTTTCCTCACTTACTATGTGAGCCAGTGTGTAAGTAACTTCATCATGTGGAGAACTGACAGAGACCTGTTTTCCATCTCAGTTTTAACTTACATATTACTGTGCTTGTATTGTGCGCATAGTATTGAGATAGAATAGTCAGTCTTTGCCAGTAAAAAGAAAGCACAACTAAACTGCTCTGCTTCTTTTCTTCGTAATTACTTCAAGCCATGAATTAGAATTAATTATGTGTAACCAGCTTGTCAAGACAATATTTATGTGGTGTGGGAGAAGAAGATGGAGAAAGCACAACGTCAAAGTGCGTGATGATGAAGTGCTGCGTATCTCAATGGAAAATGTTACAAGGGTCCTCGTGATCCTTCATGTTTTCCGGACAAAAAAAAATCTACTTTTCTCTGGAAATCAAAGAGTTGCATGAGCACAGGATATGAAATAATGTTTTTAAAGCATTCATTTTTATATGAATTTATATTGTATTCAACTGACAATATGGAGTGACAGATCAAAAATTGGCTTTTTGTAATGTTCTTATATTATTTGATTATATTAATTAGATTATGGCGCAGTGAAGATGTGAATTAAAACCCAAAATCTAACTTAGCTAATTAAAATTCATCCAGCCTCCATTCAGACCAAGGCAGTGCTATTAGGTTGATAGAGCCTACAGACGAACTACTGCAACAGTTAATCCAAATTTCTGTCGGCTGGCTTCGTCTATGGTCTGCAGACAGGTTTTTTCTTATGTAATAATGACTCTACTGCAGCAGAGGAGGTTGCTGCCAATCTTTAGCTTTGTGTTCTTTCACAGTTCAGAACTGCAGAACAGGTTGTCACGTTATCCAGACGTGACAGTAAAACCCACCGGGTCCCTTTTGCTTGGGGCCCCTCAAAGTCCCTTGAGATGTTCATGCACATAATTGTCATGTACCTGCAACCAATTATAAATGTTTTACTTCTGTCATTTAGGTATGTTTGATGGGTCTAAATGGTCAGATTTAGGTTAATCAATCATTTTAGACATTTTTCAACACAGTTGCTTGTATAACACAGTGCATCAATAATGCTCGTTATATAACATTGTCTATGGGAAAACCTGAATTGGACCTTTTTACCTTTGGAACCAGGGGAGCCTGGAATAGTTCCTCCCACACCTCCACTCAATAGAGAACTGAAGTGATGCTGTCATGTCTGGGTTACTCTCTGTTCCACTAGCTTCTGTTGCACATTGCATTCTCTCATTTGTCATATGCAACGCAAATCTTTCTAAAATTAATCTAATGTGTTTCTGTGGTTTGCGGTTCACACTGCAAGAAAAATGGGATCCGGTAAAAATGTCTACAATGCTCAGTCCTCTCTGTGCTGCCGTTACTGACATTTGTAAAATTCTCTATACATTAATCTTGCTGTCACATGCAAATCCACTGGAGGCAGCACCTCGATTGCTATTAATCTATTCTGCCGAAAATCTTTTATAATGTTGTAATTAAGGCGTCAGTCAGTTTCCTATGAGGAATATAAATGGCTTGGTTATTCTATAGTAAGTAAAAGTATCCTAGTAACTAGTGAAAATGACGCACAGCTCTCTTTGGTCCTTAATTATTCAGGACGCATTTGATCTATCATCAGTTATTCGTCAGTTACCATCTCGGTAAAATCTTAACATAGTATTTCTTCTTCTTATTCACTCTCCAGCTCCTCAAGTCTGCTCCCCTGTGTCATCTCTGCTCATCCTCTCTTGACCTTGTCCTTACTTGTCAGTTCATCTTCCATTCACTCCCTGCCTTGCATGGTCCACTCACCTTTAAACGTGGATCTCCTCTCTGGACATTTGTTTTCCTTTCTCCAACCTCTCCTGATCTCCCTTTTCCTCTGCTCCTCTTTGTTTCTACTCACCTCTTCCTCTTTCCCCTTCTTCTCATGTGTCTGGTCTCCTATCATGCCATATATTATTTATCAAATCGGGATGCTGCTGTTAGACTCTGTAGTCCATACACAGAAATATATTTACTATAGGTTTGTTTTAAAGAAACCACAAGGGACTTTTCTTAAAGGTTTGCTGAACTTGTCCTCACTGCCTAAATTAGAGTATAGATTATTCCAAACTTGGGCAAAGAGTGGATCAGTTGCAAGAGATACAGAAAAGTAACAATATGTTTAAGTTAATGGGGTATGCAAGTAGCAACTGGCTGAGGAAATTAGATATTAAGGACAAAGGATGCATGCCTTTGTAATGAGTTATGACTTCCTTCGTTACAGCCAATTCCAGCTTCTATTTGTTTGTTGAGATTTTTTTTAAAGGACCAAAGAACACTTTCTTTCTAACTCAGCAATTTTCTTATTTATGGTAATCAGATAATAATAAAGATATTTTCAAAGGAAACTGAGCAGAGCTATTGTAATAGTATATTATGATATTATAAACATGATGTTGAGGTGAGGCAAAAAGACACATAAGGCTGGTTTATATATGGAAATTCATCTGTAAGAATATATGCTTACCCTATAGCTACGACCTCAATTCTAAAATAGTTTGTGAAGGATGGTTAACTTGCAGATATGTATTGATGAATAATTACCCGGGTTGCCAAAGTAACCCTTTGTGTCATGTTTTCAATTAAATGCTTAGGCCCTCCTGCTCACAAAATAATTCAAGGGCAGTTAATTTGCATTCAATTAAAAATCACCTTTACCAATTTAAACGGCGCACAGACACCTTTTCTCCTGGGTTCTTTTTTGTATGATAGATTCAGCCAATTACAGCGAGCAATATCACACACAGCTACTGCCCAAGTCAATGAATATGTGCATACAGTTGAAAGAGGTGCACAACTCCTACCAGGTAGCCTATAGGTGGACACTTCGAGCAGGTCTGTTGTTGATGTTCATATGAACCATCTCTACCTTTGCAATGCCTTAAATACTGACCACTATTCAGTTACCCTAACCCTAACCCTTTTCAATACTGTTTATTTTTATCTTATTATAATGTAAAAACACGAATCAACAATTATTGCCAGAGGTTTCCACATTGTCCCACAGTCGTGATTGGTATCCCTCAAACATGCCATTTGAAATGGCATCAAACTAAACAAATTTTGAATTTGACTCAAGGATGAACTTGATTTAGGTCGTTAAAGGTCATGATAACTTTGACCTCAGAAAACACAATGTTGACATATTGAACCTGGCATCAGAGACAGCTTTAGGCAATCCATTCATATTGGGGGAAATTTATTTTTTGAATGAAAATGGTCAAAGGTCATCTTCACTGCTATAATGTTCTGGAAAACAAACTTTTTTGGTGGTTATTTAATTTCATAACTCAACAGGAGTTGCAGCTGAGATAGATATTCCCTTATATTTCCTTCAATTTTACTTTTCTTTTTTCAACTCACTGGAACAGTTAATTAAGCAACTAGAACACTCTAAAACTTATTACAATGTGTTTTATGACTGTGGTGACTAGGCAGCAGATCAAGGTTGCTGTGCCCTGTGAGTGTGGTTCTATAGTCTCTCAATCCAGGCTGGTCTCATCACAATTTCGTTGGAAATGCTACTAAAAGTAATGCACTAGAATTCGTATGAATTCCACTAAATTGTGAGTCAGGATGCTGGGGACACGTGACCTATGCCCTTCTATCTCTTCGTGAAAACAAAAAACATGGCGGACATTCATCTAACCCTAACCCTAATATGAAAAAGTCTGCACCAGGGTGATTCAGCAGAGTGACAGCCGCAGGAATAAGCTGTTCCTGAACCTGCTGGTCTGGGAACGGAGGACCCTGTAGCGCCTCCATGAGGGGAGGAGGGCAAACAGTCTTAGACTTGGTTGTTATTTGGGAATTGGGTTATTAATGAACAAAGATGTCTCTAACTTGAAAATACATATTTTGACCATATCTGGCCATTAAATACCTCTTGAAACAGATTTAATCCAGCTTGGACCTCAATGGGGTCTGAGAAAGTACACCTGAGATGGCCTGTGCTTGGAACAAGATGAATTGTAAATCTTGTCGTAGAAAATAAGCAAAGACATCATTGTAAAGGTCTTCACCTCGGGAGTAACATTCTGTCACTGGGAAAATTGTGGATAGCTCCTGCTCCTCAGGGATGACCTTTGAACCTTGCTCCTAAGTCAGTTTTGCTGGCTTACAGGATGGAAACTAACTATGCAACAGACACGGTATGAACTGTCACCTTTTTGTAATAGTTGACTAAATCATCGACCATCATCAGAATGGCTCTCCTCGGCTGTGAGGCTTGTTTTTCAAGATGATCAGACCAACTTACCGTCATCATATCCTTTAGTGGTGTGAAACTCTGGTGACATGGACATTCTTCAATCCAATCTTTTTTCACTACTACTTCCTACTATTTTAATCTTTAGTCAACTCATGCAACTAATGATTTCCTTCTTCAGATTGAGTCCACAATGTCCCTGTAAACCATAACTGCATTTTTCAGAAACCACAGACTGTCTGACAAAGAAAGCTCCTCGAAAACATATGTATTCATCATTCCATTATTATTTTCGTTAGGGATATTTTAAAACTCCAAAACACACATTTTCAAAGATAATTCACCTTGCCAAATGAAAATAAATGATTGATGTTTATTTATAAACAGAACTTAAGAGCAGTTTGCATTGATGGTACAGACCACTACGGTTTGATGGAGGAGATGGACCCAGGATGCAGAGGTTATAACAAAAAAGGGATTTAATATACAAAAAAGGTCTTTAACAAGACAAAAACAAACAGTAACACTAACAGGTAAACGTCTGGCGACAAGGTGCACAGAGAACAAGGAAGCAGGAGAAGCTGGTCGAGACAGCAGTACAAAACAAACCTATAGAAGACTACGTGTAGAAACGAGTAGCACAACAACGAGTACGAACCCACAAAGGGCTTGGGGAACACAGAGGCTTAAATAGACACACAGAGGGAAGGCAGGAGCAATTACAAACAGGTGAACCACATGAGGATTGGAGATGACAATCAAAGACAGGAAGTGAGACACCGAGAAGCTGAAACAAGACAGTGACAGCGGGGCTACAAAATAAAACAGGAAATAGAAAACACAAGACAGAAAAGCATAAACATAAATGACTGAGCGTGTGAGAGATATAACCATTTGATTACCAGGTAAGCCTCACAATCTGGATTTAACCTCTCGTAACAGATACTCAAATCATACTCAATACTCAAAGTTTGTTTATGCAGGTAATATTACTGAGTTATGCAGGTAATATTACTGAGTTAATCCCCCACTATTTCCTTTTACAAAGTATGCCTTAAAAAAATTATTTTGTCAGATTCAAGGTGTTATTTTCAGCAGAATGTGAAAAATGTTTGTATATCTTATCATTGTTTTGTTGATGTCTGTCTGACATGTCTCATACATTTGCATATGCAGAACATAGTTTTCTATTTCAAAATTAATTTGTGCT
The DNA here is from genome assembly GCF_949316205.1 of Platichthys flesus. NCBI lineage: Eukaryota > Metazoa > Chordata > Actinopteri > Pleuronectiformes > Pleuronectidae > Platichthys > Platichthys flesus. Next base: position 24,197,196 of record NC_084953.1, on the reverse strand, counting down.
CAAATGCCAGATCCATTGCTATGGTAACAGTCTGTGCATGGGTTTCGATGTCATTTCAATGGAGTTAAATACTTGATTAATTAAACAAATCTCAAAAATCTAATCTCAAGTAAACATAGTGTCATACAGACTGAGAGGTGACTCACTGCTTGGACACTTCTGGTTATTTCCCCTTCATCATCAGCACATCATTGGGACACACACAATTGTGCACCATCAGGTTTCAGATCTGACTAGTTATAATGAAAACAATAAGAGTGATAATTATGGATATAAAGATGTTATTAAAGGCTCTACCTCCTATTCTACTCAGATTCTAGGAACCACAAGCGAGCCTCTGTTTTGGGACAAGTGATCTGTTGGGACAATAGGGTGTAACAAGCCCATTGATATATATGAATGGGCATGATTGTTAAGTGATAGGATAAAGATAAGTGCTATACAAATGAAGAAAACTATTATTATTTGTATTATTATTATTATAACTTGTGTATGCATGGAGGAGTCATTGTTAACATTAACAAATTGAAATCTATCTGATAAATTTGATTTAAACCAGCCTGACGCCGGGTTCACACCAGACGCCGAAGCGACGCCGAAGCGAGGCGTAAGCGCTAATCCCTAGAGCGCCGGCACTTGGCGGTTCACACCGGGTGCTGTAGCGACGCCGAAGCGCCACTGTTATCAGCCTGCAGTAAAAACGGCATTTCAAATTTTTTTTCAAGCATATACTTACTTGTTGCTCCAAAATTAACTGCAACAGCGTCCCAACATGTGTCCTTTTTAGTGTTGTCTTTATACAACATGTTCCGAGGATCATACAACTCACTGCACTTCTCCACTTCAATTATTAATTTAATGTCATCCATGTTGAAGAACTTTGCTGATGCTCCGTAAAAAATCGGGGGTCGGGGGTAAATTACGTATTCTCCACTCAAGCATATGTGGAGAATACGTAGCCCCCCCCTCCCTCTCTCTTTTTATCTGTATCACTGCTTGTGTGGCTGTAGTGCATGGGCAGAGGGGGACATTTAATAATGTGGTTGGTGAAAGTGGTAAAATTAAAACTCCTGGACAACAGAAGGTGAATACAAAGTATGGGATGCATATTTGATAATTTATATTGTATAAAATATGTCATCAATATCGTTTAAAATTATTTTTCGCCGAAACGATCGTTGCACGGAGCGAGGCAGCCGCGCAGCAACGCTACACTTCAGCCTCCGGTGTGTTCCGTACAACGATTTAACATGGGCGTGGATGGGAGCCAGAGGATTGGCGCTGCGCTTCCGGCTCGTTCCGCGTCGCTTCTGCGTCCGGTGTGAACCCGGCGTAATGCTTTTCCTTTAATCCCTACATGTTCTAGTCTGTGTTAAACACATTTCTTGAGGTCATCCATGCATTTTCCATTATCATCTTCTATATGTCGCTACATTCATTTACCTTATTCACCATTGCAGTTTTCTTCATTTTTTATACATTTAAAGTTGAGAAATAACATGCAGAGAAAAAGATCGATCTACCCAGACCACAAAAGAGAAAGCAAAAACCAAATTACCCAGCCCCGTCCAAAAAAGGAAAAAACAGAAACAGGGAGGGGCGGTGGTACATGTTTAACTATTTAGATGTTCTAGACTACATTAGAGAAGATTGCTATTTTACTTATATATGATGAAATATTGATGTAGCAAACAGAAAGGAACCAAAAACCGAAAAACTGATGATTTCTAAATTACATGTTTACCTTTTTTCCATGACTCTTCTCCTCCAATCCAGGGCTTTGCTTTCCTCTGACTCTCCATGTGTATTTTTGCATTGTCTCTAGCTGGGCTGTCAAGAGAGGCTGGAGAAAGTCTGACATCCCTGTTGGTTCAGCCAATCTCTGCCTTCCTGGCCAAGAAGTTACTGTCCTCTTCATCAGCAGGGCAAGGAGACTCCTGCATTCCTCTTGTCATGCCTGCCAACTCAGGTATTCATTCCTTACCTTTTTTATTTTCTTTTTTTTTAATCATTTGAAACATAATCAGTAATAACAGAATGCACAGATTGTTTTGTTGCCTCACTGTTCTCTATAGTAGCACTATGTTCTTTCTGGATATCACATCCTCTTTGGTGTCTTGTGCAAGTCCAAGGAAAATAGAGGGGCCCAAGGTCACTGCTTCACTTGCCCTACCACTATTCCCGGGAGGGAGACAAGTGTCATTCTCCTGTAGGGTGTTGCTCTCCACCTAAATTGTAATTAGCCCTATTTGTGAATTTCTGGAGTCCTTGTGTTCGAAAATATACTGTATGTGACAAAAGATTGTATTTCAGCCTGTATAACGCCAGGTTCACACCAGACGCCGAAGCGAGGTGTAAGCGCTATTCCCTAGCGCGCCGGCGCTTGGCTGTTCACACCGGCGCGGTAGCGACGCCGAAGCGCCGCTGTTATCAGCCTGCAGTAAAAACAGCATTTCAGAATTTTTTTCAAGCATACACTTACTTATTGCTCTAAAATTAACTGCAACAGCGTCCCAGCATGTGTCCCTATTAGTGTTGTCTTTATACAACATTTTCTGAGGATCATACAACTTACTGTACTTCTCCACTTCAATTACTAATTTAATGTCATCCAGGTTGAAGAACTTCTTCGCTGTTTGCTCCGTTAAATGTCGGGTGTCGAGGGTAAATTCAGATTTTCCACTCAAACCTATGTGGAGAATACGTAGCCCCCCCCCCTCTCTCTTTTTATCTTTATGACTGCTTGTGTGGCTGTAGTGGATGGGCAGAGGGGGACATCTAATAATGTGGTCGGTAAAAGTGGTAAAATTAAAACTCCTGGACAACAGAAGGTGAATACAAAGTATGGGATGCATATTTTATAATTTATATTGTATAAAATATGTCATCAATATCGTTTAAAATTGTTTTTCAGTGTGTTTCCTGTCGCGATACGCTCGCGTCAAGCTCAAAAAATAGACTCGATGCCGAACGATCGCTGCACGGTGCTAGGCAGCCTTCGTCCGGTGTAAACCCGGCGTAAGGCTGGTAGGCTGCTCTGTCTTCACTGATATACATTTTGTCATTAATTCATTTGGCGGACTTTATTGTACTGAGTTGTCACAGGTAACCTTAAAGTTCTAAGTGTCGTGCAACAGGTCCACCAGAAGGGCTTGCTGCTCATTGAAGATTGTTCGAAGAAAAGGCTTTGCCAGCTTTTTTTACCATCAGGGAACCACAATCGAGAATGTTCTGGACTATGATTGCCTTGTGTGTAGGGATGCAATGTCAGACTATGTTCCTCAGGGGAGTGCAGTGACCAAGTTGGAGGGCGAGCCCTATATGACTGAATTCAAGTTTATGGGTACAAACGCTGGATTTTCTTCCTTGACACATACATGTATTTGTGAATTGAAATCAACTTGGGCAGGTATGAGTAGCCAATGAGCAGCAGAGTAATATCTGCTCTTCAAGTCTAAAGTAAAACCACACACACATTGCATTCTGGACAAACCTGAAGGTCTGTGCGCAAAGGGAGGCCTGCCACTTCAGAAGTGCAGTTGTCAAGGTGAAAGATCAATGGCCTGACCAAAGAGTTTGGTGGCATATTGAAGAAGAAACAGTGGCCAAAGCTTTTCAGTTACAAGTCAATCTAAATTTAAACCTGCTGAGGTCATTTGGGTGTCTGGTTGCGATATCTATTGATTGCATCCACGCAGATTCACTATTCATTTTTAACAGGGAGTATTCTTTATATTAAGTCTAAGAAATGGTCCAGGTTCATCCAGTGAGAGCTGCAGGGCAGGGCTGGGTCTAAATGTCTGTGCTTACTTTTCTTAGCTCTGTGTCATCACATTCTAAGTCAAGCGCTAAAGGACAGATGGAAGGATGCTGGGAAGAGAGTGACTTTCTGTGTCTATTCCTGTTGGCTTGTAAAGTTCACAATGAAAAGATGAAACATTCAATTATCAAGCGTCAGACACAATATCAGTCTTGATTATATAATCTGTCCTCCTGCTGCAATCCATTTGCGAGCTCTGCAGGGATCCCTTTCAATCACACTGAGGAGAGTACCACGGCTTGTCAGTGTTATGTGTCTATAATTACACTCAGAGTGCCCCTCTTGAATTTGATTCAGACTAGAGGGGAAATTATTAATCGATTAATTAATTCGGTGATCAACGGCAAATAATCTATTTTGATGATTGAATGATCATGGAAGTAATTACTCATATGAAAATACTGTACCAAGAATCATTTGTCAGGATCTGCTTCCCTGTTTTATGTAATTATAACCTGAATATATCTGTGTTTTGGATAATTTCTCGGATCAACACGCAAGAAAACATGTTTTTGCTTTTTTTTGCTTGCGTTTAATCACATATTTGTCTCGTCTCTACTGTGGCTCTACAATCCAGTGTTTTTGCAACTAAACTCTCTTTGTCTTTCTTTTTATTTCTCCCTTTCACTCGCATTTCTTCAAGAAAAGTTACTTGATGAACAGTATACCCCAAAGACATAATTCTCTCTCCCTGCAAAAAGCTTATGAAAAAAAGGATAACTTGTTTGTTTTTTTAATGATAAATGCGCTGTTATTTTTCATTTGTCATGACAACCTATCTCTGATTCATGATATGTGGAATATATAACTTTGTGAAGGGAGTAATTAGTGACTGAACTAAGTAAATACAGTGAACTAACTATATATATGACAGCAATAGAACAAACAGGCAAAGTCTTATGCCACAGATATGCTTCTTTTAATCTTTGTGTCACGTAATCACCTAGTGTACTTACTGGACTCATATGGGAGGGGGTCAAAGCAGCACAAGTCTTCAGTATAGCAGGAAAAGTAAACCCGGCATGCTGAACAAGTCGGGAGGAGGACAATTCAAGCTTTATGCACTACATTTTAGATTAATGGTAGATAACAAATCTCTGGATTTATATTGTGATTCTTTCACAGATTTTCACTGATAGAAATAAGGTATGTTCTTACTAGCACAGTGCATGCGATCCCTCAAGTCCACTAGACCTTAAAAAATACAGAATGTTCAGTCGCAGTTCAGCCAGAACATGATGACACCTTATCCAGAGTACTCCAGTGATAAGTGCTGAACATGAAAGCTATTAGTGATCTATGGGATCAGTGGTTACCTTAAAATAGAGAAGGGTCATTTTTCCCTTAACAAGGAGAAGACTGGGAAGGATGAGTAGGTGACAGAGGCAGTCAAAGGTTAGAGAGATTTACACAAAATACTTTTAACTCTAATGGCCTTGATTCCTTTGGCCTAAATAGTCACATTTTATTAATAATTATTAAAGGGAATTCAATTCTGGTTACATGTCAACAATTTTAGCAGAGGCTTCATACTTAAATCCCATATGATTCATTTTTCTTAACACAGCAGGTGTTCTCTAAACACTAATAGTTTCCACCTTCAACTGCAGTTTGCTTATGGCAGTGTCCAGAAAAGGATTTCAGTTTGCCAGGGTTCCACACACCACATACATATGGAGCGAATTCAGTCGACATGAGGGATGGGGTTTTCTACATGGTTTCACCACAGCATACCTCAGATAACAAAGTGTATACTGTGTTTTGCAAAGCTGTTAGCTAACATAGCTGGGTCAGAGCTGGCAATCAGGACCAAGCTTTATGTAACAGTAGCAGCGCACTATTACCAACTGGAAAATGTAGTTAACTCAAGACTATTGATATCTATTACTAATATGTTTCTAACATTATAGAGAGCAATACAAAGAATACAAACCCTTCTAACACATCAACTTGTACATAGTAGTATGTAATTCTGGAAGACATATATTAGGTGTTAGGCCTTTAATAGATGCCAGGAGGGGGAAATGAACAGCCCTGTGCGTCCAAATTCTTCTTCAGAAACTTCTCCACTTTTCTAAGCCACAAAGTAATTGCTCTTTGCTCCTTCAATCCAAAGTGTATTTTGTGTTGAGCTCCAAGAGTCCATATCTGTTGACCCTAAGTTCGGATAACGTAAAAACAATAGGAACAAAGGTAAGGAGGCATGCAGAGATAACATTTAATCTATATGCTATAGGCTGTTCAGTGACTTGTGTAGAATGTTTCTCTCATTTCATTATTACATATCTATCTTAACTATGTGCAATCTAAGAAAAAAGCCTCTAAAAACATTAGCATTCAAAGGAACTTTATATATAGACCCGCTCCCTAACCCTTTTTTATTACATTCCCGTTTTATTGTAGATGTATGCCGTCCTTACTCTTGTTATTTTTTGTTTCTTAATTACTTTTTTACTGCAGTACAATTTTGATTGCCTTGAAATGTGACTTGGCTCTTGGGTGAGCCTCATGGTCAGGTCATCATAAACGAGATGCAGTTGTTAATTAACCTATTGTGAATGAGGTGAGAGAAGAGATGCAGTCACAAGATCTTACTGTAGCAGCCCTCGAGACCGTCCTTCACACAAAAGGAAATAGCTAGATTACATAAAAGAGATACTTTCTTATGAATGCACTTGATGATTGTTTCCACATTCCTCCTTGATTGAAAAGTAAGCCACTAAAATAGGAAGGAATTGGCGCAGTACTTTACAGGCCCTCAAAAATGGCAATACATTTCTTGTAACACTCAGCATGGAGGTACTCTTATGAAGGACTGAAATCATCAAGCGGAACAGTGTCTTATTTTGTTTTTAAGATAGCCACAAATAAATTCAAGCAGAATATAGTACTCAAAAAAGACATGGAAAGAAAATGAATATATATTGAGACTTTAATTTCCCTGAGAGAGACGAATAGATGATAACAGGGCAGTGAGGATATTTTCACAAAGAAGCCAAGCAGGAAGACAAAATGCAGTAGTGAACAAGGTGAAATAATAAATGAAGGAATGACTTTGAACGAAATTGCAAAACGGTCTATTTCTTTACTACCTCCAGTGATATTTAACGATATTTACATTCTGAGATATCTGGCTGTGATATTTCTGCCACCAATTCAGTACAGTGGGTGAATTTATGTTGCATTTCTGTCTTTCACAACAAAGAAAATGACATTTGAGGCAAATTTAGTATTGGAACCATACTAAAAATCTATGGTTCCAATTGTTTTTATTTCAGCGCTCTGCAACTTTACTAATATTTACTGCTATGAACCTTAGTCAAAGTGTAGATCAGGTAGGTGAGGTTACTTTTGCAGGTATTTGGTCCTAAACTAGAGTTTTGGACATATTGTATTTGTGCCCAATTTCCAATTATCCATCCAATAATTGTGGAGGTATAAAAATTAAAGCCAAAAAATATCAATATAATGATTCATTATCTTGGAACCATGTAGGCCTCTAATTGGAGAGCTGGTTGAACTTGTTATTGGCCTTGTGAGTCTGTCTCTGTGTGCCTGTAATGCACACCTCATAAGTTCACAGCTGAATTTCTGTCCTAGTCTTGGCAATGAAGTCGTTTCCATTGGAAAGCTTCCCTGACGTTAATGAAGCTCAAATTGTACCCCCCAATAATAAAACTGTTAAGTTATGACAAAAAGCAAAAAAACACAGCTGTCCGAAATAGTCACTTTGAAACTTGGAACGTTTAAGGAATGACGGTGTAGTGCAGCTCATATACTGTTTCTCGCAGCTCTGCATTCAGTATGTCCAATATCCCTTTTACACTAACGTGAACCAATTTCCAGTTTCCGGGCTGGTGCTAGTACTGGTGCTAGTGCTGGCGCAGTTGCTTCTCCACAGGCCAGTGCTGTTCAAAGAGCAACGTCATGACATCACTGTATACGTCTGTATACGGGCCACTCTCCCAGCTAATGCTAGCACTAACTTTAAGCACAAAAACAAAAACAGAGGTGGATACATCGTATTTTAATGAGTGTTGCTTGTGGCTTTCCTTTTCTGTTTCCCGAGTATACACAGACATCAAAACACAACTTGTCCTGCATATTTTTGAAGATTGTTGAAATCGCTTGAATCGGCCATCAACCCTCAGAAACATTTCCGTTATTTGTTTGCATGAATGCTATTCGCTAGTTGCATAAGACGTCGTTCTACTACTTCTGGTTTGAGGATGAGTGCATATTATTATATAAAATAAACATACACATGTTTAAATTACCGAGCACAAATCAGACTTACAATAGACTATTAAACATTGTTTTAAATAACACAATAAGTAAAAAAATATCTTGTGGGAATAATGTCTCGTGAGATTTTGGTCCCCCCCGCTTATCACTTCATATTGACTTGGATCATTGAATTTCTTTTCACAAGTTTTTACTCAGAATTTCTCCTCCTTGGCTGCTCCTCTCCTCTCCTCTCCTGCTTTACAATTCAATTATGCAGTTGGAACTGTATGACAAGCTGAACCTCCTTGTTGGTGATTGGGTAGAATAGTGTTGTGTGGCTCGGTCTAAGCCACTTTGTGTTGTACGACAAACAGGCTCATAATTGGGGGATCAAGGATATTGAGGTGTATGGCTGTACTGGCTAGTGTATGTATTTTGGCAGAGTGTGTATATGTGTGGAAGCAAAGGAGAGATGAGACGATACAGTATTACGGGTTTATACTTACATTTAAGAGTGCAAATACCTTTGTATCCCAGCATCGTTACCCTCTGCCTCTACCACACTGCCACCTCCTGCTCCTGCTATCTACCCACTCACCCCCCCCATCCCCTCCCCCCCTACATCCTACCCCAGCAGTTTTCCGGGGTTGATGCGAGGGAGTCTACATCTCCTGTTGCCAGCATGTTTTCCCATTGTACGCATGTATGGTCTGTCCATTTCCATTTATTCCCCAATAAATCCAAGCTGCTGGTCACGGACTGGAACACTGCTTTCTGCTGTTTCCCATGTTGCACAGATAACAGTCGCTCATGCACATGCACATGCACACACACACAGTTTGTAACTGTCATGCACACATGCTGCCCAAGTGACTCACGTAGACAATCAATGCTGTCCCCCCAAAAACCAGTGGACACATGAGTATTCCCTCATACTTATTTTCAGTTGAGAGCAGCAAGCTCCTGGTGGTATTCTTAAATCTTAAATTTAAGATTGTAAAATGTTTGATCCAGTAGCTTTTACTTGTAATCTTGGGTACTTATTGTTTTCAGAGGCCCTCAATGGTATGCTGTAGATTCAGATATTTATTGCGGGCCATGTTTCCAAATAGATTGTCCTCAATCTGAGAGAGAGAGAGAGAGAGAGAAAGAGAGAGAGAGAGAGAGAGAGAGAGACTGTGTTTGTGTCACATTGTCCCTGCTCTCGGTGAAGCCCGAGCTTGGTGATAATCCAATGGTCCTGCAAGGTAGGTGTCTTTTCAGTGTTCCCATTACATCCAATGAGTTGGAAAGAGGGAAAGAATGGGCATTAGAGACTGAGAGTGAAAAGGGAGAGAGAGCACGAGAGAGATGTAATCTGGCTCCAATCGATTGGCTGCACCTCTGACCACTCTTGGGATCCAAGTATCATTTGTTTCCATCTGTCTGCCTCCTTTCATATTTTTCTCCACTCCTTTTAATTCCCTTTTTACTTATTTTTTCTCTTTTAATTTCCATTCAATTAAAGCTGGCTGTATTGGCTGGTCATTGGTTAATTGCTCAGGGGGTCTCCATGGAGATCGCCAGACCTTAAATAGATGGTGCAGTTGCCCCCACAGTACTTTCACTACTACTTTCAGTACTGTGTGTGTACAACTCTGTTGAGTCTAGTGTTTATTTGCCACACTTGTGTCCACTTGTGATAAATGGATCTCTTAAAAGATTCTTGCTCATTGTAGGCTCTATCAGTACTTTATTTTTTATGATTACAAATATATGTTTGCGAGAAAGCTCATTTTGTATATCTTTGGCAAATCCTCTCTAAAGATTCCTGAATACATCTCTCTGGCTCATTGGGCTCCTCACCAACTCTTTAGTATCCAGGCAGTTAAAAGATGATTTCTGGGGTACACACAAGGCCAGCACATCCAAAAGTCTTCCCATTTCACATTATTGTATACCATCAAAAAAAAAGTGACACAACTTAAGTTAAGCAGTGATACATTGAAAAGTCGTGTGTGTGTCCTGTCTGTGTGTGTGTTTGTGTGTGCTTGTGTGCTTCTTATGTTGTGGGAACCTAAATACACACAGTCGCTTGAGACTTTTCTTCAGTGGAAGACATGTTAGAAGACAAGGTTAGGTCAGGTTTAGGCAATTAGTTACTAAGGTTAAGGTTGAAGTAAGTCTGCAGGAAATCAATGTTAGTCTATATAATGTCCTCTGATGTCATGGCGATCTGTGTGTGGTTGTGTCTGCAGGTGTGTGTGTGTGTGTGGCTGACAGATTGCACATCCACCTCGCTCATCTTCGGCCCTCTTAGATTGATTAATTCACTGAACACACTCTGCCCCCATCAGGCCTCGTGACTTTGGCTCTGACTCTATCTGAGAGGTCTGTCTGTTGACCAGACAATTACAAGCTAGTCCATCACTACCTCTGAGGTGTGCCGCATGCTGCTGTTTACCCTGGCATGATAAACTGATTGCACTCATACCTTTACACTTGCATGGACATGACACCACATACATGTCCCTGCTGTTGAGAAGCATGCATGAGCATCTCGTCATACTTGAATTCAGAAGCATCACTGGGGCGAGGGTAAGTTGATGACAAGACTGCAGGGGCTTGTAGAATTAGAATCACATTATCCTGCCTGCACATCATAAAACACCACTTAAACGTTTGATTGAGGAGGGTAGCTCATTTAGAACTATCAAATCTTTATTTGCGGTTAGTCATAATGTTCTCTTAGAGCTTAGAATAATTTTCTTTTAATCTGGGATGAACTGACCGGCAAGATTTAATGACCAATGTGTGTGTGTGTGTGTGTGAAGTCCTGATTCCATTCAGACACACGCATGAGTCACTTCCTGTTCATCCTGGAGGATTGGAACAGGGTTGAAGTCAAAGCATCAAGATTTGGAACACACTGTTGTGTTCACTCTCTGTTTGATGGAGCTTAACTTTAATCGGAACTAAATGTAACCAGCCACAACCATACTGTACATGTTCAGTAAATTTACAGCAATAGTAATTACAACATTAACATGTGTAATTCAACACATTTTAGATGTAGATGCTTAATTGTTAATCAATCCCCCCCCCCCCCATCTAAATGGTCCTTAATGGTGGACATCCGGACATCTGAAAGTTTACACATCTTCCGCCGAAAACTAAAAACACACCTCTTCCGATTATACCTTGAATGAAAAAAAACAAAAAAAAAACAACATATATACACTCCTGATCAAAATCTTAAGACCAGTTACAAAATTTCATGAATTTGCATTTTGCACTGTTGAATCTTAGGAAGGTTCTAAGTAGAGTTTCAAAATGCAAAAGAAGAAATGGGAACAAGAGCCCAAGGCAATTTATTGAAAACAACAATTTAACTGAAGTATGCTGTTCATCAGCTGATCAAAAGTTTAAGACCACAGCTAAAAAAAAAAAACTGACTCAGTAATGAGTAGCTCCACTATTATTGTTGATCACTTCAAAAATTTGTTTTGGCATGCTTGATGCAAGTGTTTCCAAAAGGCTAGTGCGAATATTGCGCCAAGTGGTGAAGATGGCTTCACGAAGGGCATCCACTGTCTGGAACTGAAGTCCATTTTTGTAAACTTCCCTTGCCATCCATCCCCAAATGTTCTCAATTGGATTAAGATCAGGGGAACATGCAGGATGGTCCAAAAGAGTGATGTTATTCTCCTGGAAAAAAGTCTTGGTCAGACGGGCATTGTGAATTGGAGCGTCGTCCTGCTGAAAAACCCCGTCGTTACCACACAGACGAGGGCCCTCAGTCATGAGGGACGCCCGCTGCAACATCTCCACATAGCCAGCTGCTGTTTGACGCCCCTGCAAAACCTTGAGCTCCATTGTTCCATTGAAGGAAAAAGCACCCCAGATCATGATGGCGCCCCCTCCACTGTGCCGCGTAGAAAACATTTCAGTTGTCATCTCCTTGTCATGCCAGTAACGTTGGAAGCCATCAGGACCATCAAGGTTACATTTTTTCTCAACAGAGAATAAAACTTTCTTCCACCTTTGAATGTCCCATGTTTGGTGCTCCCTTGCAAAGTCTAAACGGGCAATTTTGTGGCGTTGAAGGAGACGTGGGCTTTGAAGATGTTTCTTGTTTTTGAAGCCCTTCCTTCGCAGATGCCGTCTGATGGTTATTGGGCTGCAGTCAGCACCAGTAATGGCCTTAATTTGGGACGAGGATCGTCCCATGTCTTGATAGACAGCCATTCGGATCCTCCGGCTCAGCGCCGGTGAGATTTTTTTGGGTCTACCACTTGAATTTTTTGTTCCATAACCCTGAGGATCTTTTAAGAAATGCAAAATGACTGTCCACTGCGTCCAACCTCAGCAGCGATGGCACGTTGTGAGAGGCCTTGTTTATGCAGTTCCACAATCCTACCACGTTCAAAGACGGTGAGCTTTTTTGCCTTTGCCATCAAGAGATCTTCACAGTGTGATTACTTGACAGGAAATTACATGGAATCCAAATTTTTGCACAGATTTTGGCTTTTAAAGGCTGTGGTCTTAAACTTTTGATCAGCTGATGAACAGCCTATTTGAGTTAAATTGTTGTTTTCAATAAATTGCCTGCTCACAACTTTTGGTCTCTTGTTCCCATTTCTTCTTTTTGCATTTTGAAGCTCTACTTAGAACCTTCCTAAGATCCAACAGTGCAAAATGCAAATTCATGCAATTTTTTAACTGGTCTTAAGATTTTGATCAGGAGTGTATATATATATATATATATATACTAACAACTGTTTGAAACTAACACTTTAGTAGCACTTAAATGGCACTTACTTATAGCACTTTGTAGTTTTGCTTTATTTTTAAGAAATTGTACTCTCTTGATTCTTGTCGTCCTTGGTCTGTACCCTCGAGGTTGAATGCACTTATTGTAAGTCGCTTTGGATAAAAGCGTCAGCTAAATGAGATGTAATGTAATATCTATCTATCTATCTATCTATCTATCTATCTATCTATCAATCTATCGCTCGCTTGCTGCATTCAGACACTGTCTCGTCACAAATCCTAGCGGGGCTGCATGTGAGAAAGTAAATGTCAGAATGAGAGGTTCCTATATTCATGCCTTCTCTCTCTCTCTCTCTCTCTCTCTCTCTCTCTCTCTCTCTCTCTCTCTCTCTCTCTCTCTCTCTCTCTCTCTCTCTCTCTCTCTCTCTCTCTCTCTCTCTCTCTCTCTCTCTCTCTCTCTCTCTCTCTCTCTCTCTCTCTCTCTCTCTCTCTCTCTCTCTCTCTCTCTCTCTCTCATTACTCCCACCTTTCCCCCTTACCCACTCAGAACAAATACCAAAAATTCAACAGATTTCCGTTCCAATTACAAAGCAAGGCAAACGAAGCAGAACAACTTGAAATGGCTTTATCGAAAGGACTCCCAGGCCCTTTAATTACAACACAATTGATTGCTGATTGTGTTGTAATGTTGCAGAGTAGAGGGGATTTTTCCCCTCTACTCTGCATTTAATGCGCTGCAGAGGACGGCAGTGAGATGCTTCTGAATATAGACTCTATATCAGCTCTTTTCATTAGGTGGCACTTACTGTTTAAATGTATGGGTCTGCGGGTGATAAAATCAGCTCACTTTATTGCAAGCTGTGATTCTTGTAGCAACAGGTGGGGTTTCAAAGTTTTAAATCACCACAAAAATGTGAGCAATGCAGTGCATGGTGCTCCGAGACAGTTTAAAAGGTAGGACAATTAATACATAGATTTAGGATTAAAATCACATTAATCAGAATGATTGATCTTTTCTTTTACAGCCTTGGCATCTTCTCAGATGACAGATTCCATCATTTGTCAAATAGCACTGTATACGTAATTTAAATATGTCAGATGTTGTAACAATCAGTAGCATTCTCTTTCCTCCAAGAACGTGACGTTTTCTAACAAGAAAAACAACAGCTTTAACCTAAGCGGAGAGGGAGACAGAGATTGCGGAGGTGGCCAAGCAAACTAGGGAGTGAATGAAAACCGTGAGAGGCAGCCGGTCTAACACCTCTGACACACAATGGTGAAATCTGCATGAATCCTACCATTGATATTCACTCTTTTGGTCCCTGTTTGGAGGCAAGCAGGTAGAAAATTATGCAGTCTGTTGATAGAAACACAGAGGGGAGCTTTGGGAATATCTGCTCTCACTTTTCACATTTCATTTACCTCGTAAAAGACATCGGGCATATACTGCAGTCCCTTTAAATATTTTCATCATCTCTCAAAACTTACCTCAGAGTCACCTCTTACCTGTAAAAACAGCCCTATCTGTAAACCCATTCATCATGAGGTGGAATTACTCTATGACAAATCTCTGTGGCTGTGTGCGTCTGCAGATTGAATACACAAACGGGGCCACATGTTCCATCCCGGCTCTTTAGCCAAAGTAATTTGTGCCAGTGTCAAAAGTGATATATGGCACCTATGAGAAAAAAGGCAGTGAATTTTTATAATGTATTAACCCTTGTGTGGTGTTCATGTTTTTTGTCGCTCAGACAATGTTTCAGGGTCTGGTGGACCCACTGCATTATTGGGTCTTAAAATCAATACAGCAATGACAATTTATGTAAAAATACTTAACAGATGTTTTCTTTATCCTAATAACAAGCAATATAGACAGCATATATGGTTGATATTTGTCATTTACCCCTGTTAAATCACATTTATGAATAAAAGGGCTTTTCGTTTTTTTTTTGATAAAATGCAAATTAAACAAGAAAAATCAAGCACAACCAAGATTTAGGTGGAAAAAACTAATATCACTATTGATGTTTATTTCTTTGAACTCAATTATAAATTGAACACACACTGGCAGACTAGACAACACAAGCAACACTTGCGAGTTCCAAGCATACATTGAAACAGCATCACAGGCAGCCCAGATCTTGATTCCGTATTTTGTGGGTTTAGACAATATGTACTGCCTAAAGGGGCAGCAACCCCTAATTGGCATCAGCTGCTCATCAACAGTGACATTAGGCCCAGGGTTGTAAATAGGGTGAGGCGGGGCACCCACTTGTCCCATACTTTCCTAATGGCAATGATTTTCTGGATGGAATCTGGGATGACAAGTTCAAAAGAAGACTTGATGTCTTGTACATGAGTGACCGCTATCTGTGTTGACACTGGTTGCATCCTTATTACATTGGTAGCCATGCGGGGTGGCTCATTTCTTTGGGCAAAAGACCATTCAACTTCTTTTGACATCCCTATTTCTCCACTTGCTGGCTGCTGACGGATGGGTCCTGTGTTTGGCTACAGACAGACTTTTCTTGAAGCTGGTTTTGAATGTTTCCTGCAAGACAGAGGGTAAAATGTGCAGGAATGAGGGAGCAGAAGTGCTTAAAATTGACAATTTCCACAGTTTTCTTACCCCTGAGTCGAGTGGACCCGAACACCATATGTTTAATGTAAACGTGTAGGGGGGCTCTACCGTGTACAGTCATCAAAAGTATGTTCTTTTTTATGTTCATCACAGAAAATGAGCCGAGGCCAAAGAGTTTGAGGTTTAAAAATGTATAAATCGCATACCTTTTCTTTTAGCAAACATTGAAAACGGGTCCTACAGACCCGAACACCACGCAAGGGTTAAACAGGAGGAAAGCATGGGGCCGGGAAAGTGGGCTGTCGTGCTGTGGTGCGGCGCTGGAGGCAGGGGACCTCTGTCACACACAGTTTGAGCCCCTGCTTTACATCTTTACTGGCACCTCCTCTTTATTTCCCTCAGATATCCAGCCACGAACCGCCCCCGGTGCTCACAGTTGTCCAGCAAGGAAGCAGAGCTGGCAGACACAGTATCCAGTGACTGCTCTGCCAATTGCATTGTGTGACACTGTGTGTGGGTTTGTGTGTGTGTGTGTGTGTGTGTGTGTGTGTGTGTGGTCTTCCTCTTCTGTTTTAGTGAGAGACAGTTCAAATATCAGACCTTCATTTGTGAACAATAAATGTATAGGGTATAAAACATTATTCAGAATTTGTTTGGAAACAATCATCGATCTCATATCATGAAAGTCCCACATTTGCGACAATCGGCTCAGATGCAATTTTGCTCATCGTCAACAGCATGTGTGCAAGCTGACCAGTAAGCGTCACCAATCAGATGTTCCTGTATAGCTGAAACTAAAAACAACATTACATTTCCAAGTCATCTCCAGCTTGTGGTGCAAATGCTTCTGCTCAGCCATATTTTTTCCCCTCCCTTTTTGTTTTTCACTGCAAAACAGAACACTGTGCAACTGTAGCAAGCTGAATTTCCCCCATTTTTGTTTTTCTTCATACATCCCGGTTGATCAAAGGAGTTTCAAGTCTCTGGAATCACCACTGTGAAATTTTACATTCTACAAAGGGCAAGTGTGTGGTCTTATATTCTGCCCAAATCATCTAGTTTGTGCATTCTAATGTTTCCAATACTATAATTGGTTGGATTTGTCATTGTGTCTGTGGTCTCCCATGTTTTTCAAAATCTGTAAAGAGTAGAAAATCTTCCAGAGTGCACTTATTCTAATGTGTGTCCAGATATAATTGGAAAACACAGGTCAATGCATTTCATTACAGACCATCGGTGGTAAAAAATATTTTTTTGTTATGGATGTTAACACTTGTATACAGGTCAGGGAGTATAACCAAGTGAACAGGTGGCCAGGGTTTAATAGACACTGCTCTCCTCTGCCTGTACACTCTTGTGAATATGCTAATACTTCCTATTTGTGGACATGGACAAATCCCATCAAAAGAATTAGGAAAAGAGAAACCCCTTTCAAACATTAAGAGTTGACAATGAAACATGACCGCTGAGGCTATGTGTCGAAGTGGAGCGGGTGAAACCTCAGCAGCTGAAAAGCCACTGCTTATAAAAGCCACTCATCACAGCCGTCGTTCTCTCATTGGCCAAAAGTTGTGCATCCAAATCACACATGCACATAATGTCGTTTTGGTGATAAACATTTTACTTTTCTCATCCTACTCTTGAATTGACAATCTCAAGAAATGCATGAGAACTTAATTGGCCTTAAATAGTTGAAGAATACAATGTTTTACATGCGAAGGTCTCTCACAAAGACACAAACACGTAAACACAAACACACACACCAACATTATCACTGGAGTGGAGTCTGACTGGGTTGTCCATCTCATCTTGAATGTCACTTGTCGAACATGCTTCTTAAAATTGTCCTGAAAAGTGCTCAACAAGACTAGAGTATTGCTATATGTAAATACAGATTTAAAGGGGATCATCACAGTAAAGAAAATATATGATTTCGTTTTTGACATCCATTGAAGGAAACAGGGGATTTTTTCTTTTTCTTTATCTTAGATTTTGTTTTGTTCTTTTTCCTAGAGCGAAAGAAGATCACGCTGACGGTTGGCAGCCAGCTGTCCTACAAGAAGATCTACAATGTCGTGGGATACCTGAAAGGAAGGAGGAATCCAGGTTCGTACAAATACTTTGGAGTTTATACTTTGAGAAAGGCAAACATACGGTATATCTCTCTCTCTACACACACACGTACTCAATATATTACCAAACTCTGTCTGTCTTAAATATTTGAATAAAGCTGCTCACTGACTGTTGGTAATTAATATGTCTACAGCTGTGGTATGCTTTCAAGCAAAAGCTTTGCATTCACCTGTTCATTAGAGTACTCTTACCATTTTGCTATAGCTCAAGACAAGCAGCAGAAATGATGGATTAGATGAAAGGGATAGTTTGACGTGTTGGGAAACACACCTGCCCACTCATTGACAGAGAGGCAGATGAAAGAATCAATACCACTGTCATATCCGTCTGCCTCAAATGAGGCAACAGATAGAAGGACTGGAAACAGAGGGAACCAGCAGAGAATCCTGAATTGTACAGCTCCCAGCCAAGAATTAAGATTTTTGGGCAATTTAAACATATCTGATACAAATTGTGAATTAATGTCTTTAGATGTGCTGGTAGACAGCTATGTTTATCTTCAGACAGAGTCTGGATAACCAATTTGTCCCTTTTCCAGTTTCTTTCAATCAGAAAGTTAAGAAAACATTGTCCCAAGATAACAAACTATTTAAAAAGTCCACTCAGCAGATAAATACAATGTCATCTGTCATCCATTGTGTGCCAATATTAGTTAAGTTATCAGTCATGATATTGGATGCTTTAGTGTGTCTTTTCCTTGCTTGTGAATGTATTTTATGTATATTAAGTGTGATATGAGCTTACAGTATTTACCCAATAATTTGTGAAGAAGTGATGTACTAATTTGAAGTAGAACATCAAGACTTTCTTTCAGTGACAAACCAGCGCAAAGATTGTCTGTTTAAGCAAATTATAATTATGACGGTTTAACAAATTATGAATATCAGGTGACCTAGTGACTATGGCAATAGTGACAGGGGCCAGGGAGGAAGTCAGATGGATGGATTGGTTGACAAACACAAGGCTTTAAAGCAACACAATGTCTTTTTGACCTGAAATAAAACCTCCAGAACCATTTGGATGATACACACATTTATAATAGATAGAATGGCATCCCTGTTATTGCCACGGTACTTCAAGAATGCCTGGTATTGCAACAGTCAGCGAATTCACTTGACATGCTTCATGGCATACATCACACTACAATAACTAGAGGTGGAGTAATAAAGTTGTGAGTAAAAGTTAGCTCAATATTCTCAGCATGAACAAATCCAAACCACTGTGAATTATTCGATCTCATGTTTGTGCACTGTCCTTACATTAGCTGTGTTGATCTTAATAACCAAAACTGTATTATGTAAGAAATAATCAAATGTAGGCAGTGATCTTATGTTAAATTGTCTGTATTTATATTGAGCTTTTCTACTTTTGATGAACCCTTCAAAGCGTTTTACAGTATAGTTTTACGTTCACCCATTCACACACAGTCATTAATACAGTGCATCTACAGTGCAGCATTTTTCTCTATGAGAAGGGGCAATTCAAGTTCTGTATCTTGCCCACCGATCTTCTGGTTAGATGGTGACCACTCTAACCCCTGGGCCACAGCCGCCCCTTATCAGTGTCATCTCTGTTTAGCAGATATTTGTGTTTTGTTAGGGATGCTAAAGGTACACAACCTCAGTCCAGTCTGAGACCACCAGTGTATCTCTCACCAAAATATTGGTTCAGTTTTTGTACATGTCATCAAATAAGCCCTGGGAGTCTGAAAACTTGCAAATCTCATTGCACCAAACAATGTGTGTCATGTACAATATGCATATATAGCATTAAACCTATAATCTTACACTACACACATATTGCTCATTCAAAGGTTTAGCAAACAAACAGTATACAAGCTGAAAAAGCAAGACGTTCTCCTGCTGAACTACAACAACTCTGTCATTCCTCTGTCATTCTTTTTAGTATGTCAATTTTCATTGCTCATGTCACTGCTACTTACTCTATACATCATGTTTGTGGAAGACCCTGTACCATTTCCCTCCGATAATTACGCCTCCTACCTGTTAGGTTAGGTTAGGTTAGTTTATTGGTCTCCACCAGGGAGAAATTTGTCGTGAAGACAAATTTCATGTTGCATAAATAAAAACACATACAGTACAAAAAGAACATCAAGTTAAAAGTCTGGTGGAGTAAACAGACCACTAGACAATCCTGCACATGCAGCAAGCCGACGTGAACGCATTCACATGCTTCCACACCGCTACTCTAACTGTAATCATAAATATACATTCATATCAGCATCACATAACCTCAAGCATACATTAATCCGTTCACTCACATACAGTATGTCCATAGTTTGACTCATAATACATTCATTTCCATATACACATAGCCTATGTTCGTATACATACACAGAAACATTGCAATCATTTCCTGCTGTTGAGAAGATTGGTTGATACAGGCACAAAGGAATGTTTGTATCGATTGTGCCTGCACAAGGGAAGCCTATATCTCCTTCCAGAGTTCAGGAGAGTATATTCACTATTCAGCACATGAGAACTATCTGTTAAAATGGCATTTGCCTGTCTGATCGACGCCTGCTCAAAAAGGTCCTGTGGATTTAGGGGGGGTGTTATTCCCATAATCTTGCCAGCAGTTTTGACAAGGCTTGAGATTTCAGCTCTAGATTTAACAGATAGGTTACCAAACCAGCTGGTGATACCATAGCGGAGTATTTACTCAATTGCTGCTCTATAAAAAATTAGCATAATATTTTTGCAAATTCCAAATACTCTGAGCCTACGTAGGAAATGGAGACGTTGGTGAATTTTGGCACAAACATTGGCCACCTGTGTGCCCCATCTCAAATCGCTGTCAACATGGACACCAAGGTACCTGAATGTTTTGACCTGCACAATGTCCTGGCCATGGACAGCCACAGGGCTCTGGTCTCCCATTGATCTAGGATCCAACAACATCTCAACAGTTTTAGTTGTATTAATGAGCAGCGAGTGGGCATCACACCAGTTGACAAACTTGTCAACCGCAAGTTGATGAACACTCAAATTAGTAGGTTTCGTGAGCAGGCTAAGTATGACAGTGTCATCAGAAAATTTTACTGTGAATTGATTTGGCTCAGAACTGACACAGTCGTTGGTATACAACGTGTACAGAAAAGGTGAACTAACACACCCCTGGGGGCACCAGTGCTGCATACAGCCAGATCAGACAAAGCTGAGTTAAACTTAACCTTCTGTGGCGTATTCGATAAAAAAGAATAGTACCACCGAATTAAGAAAGGATTGACATTTAGCTGAACTAATTTCTTCAAAAGAATGTGTGGTTGAATGAGATTAAAAGCAGAACTAAAATCAACAAAAACAAGTCTAGCATATCCAGCTGGATTTTCTAGGTGCTTCAGAACAAGATGCATTACAGTCGCTATGGCATCACTAGTGCTGCGGTATTTGGTGTAGGCAAATTGATATTTATCAAGCGCTGGTTGCACAGCTGTTCGAAGCTTCTCTATCATGATCTTCTCTAATGATTTAAAAACATTTGAGGTGATGGCCACCGGCCGGTAGTCATTGTCCTCCTGGGGACTGACCTTTTTAGGTATGGGTAGTATAATATATTATTTCTATAGTCTTGGCACTACATAAGTGTCCATGGAAAACTGGAATAGTTTCACCCAGACCGGGGACAGTTCCTCAGCAAAAGATTTCAAAATAAAAGCTGACAGGCCGTCTGGACCTGTTGCCTTTTTAATCTGAATAGTTTTAAAAGTTTTAATGACTGTTTCCAGATCAATTACAATCCTATCCACATTTAAATCACAAATCACAGATTCTAAAACATCGGCACAATCTGCACTGTTATCAACATTAAAACGCATATAAAAATTGTTCAGTTAATTTGCCCTGGTCATTTCGTTATGAGCAAACAGAGGTTTCTTTTTGCGTCCATGTTCGTCATATGTCTAATTGAGTCCCAAAGTTTCTTAGTATTGCATTCCGCCAAGTTTTGCTCTGCCCGTTCTTTATGTTGATGGCGCGCTGCTGTTATCTTCAGATTTAGGTCCTTTTGGGCCGCTCGGACCGCCGCTTTATCCCCCAACTTGAAAGCGCCTTTTTTCCTTTTAATACAGTCCATAATGTCAGGGGTAAAATAAGATTTATTGTTGGGATACCGTTTAATTGTCTTTGTGGGTATGACAGACTCAATGCAAAAATTGATGTAATCAGTAGTTGCTTCTGTAGCGCTGTCTATGTCCGTATCCTTGAGAAAGATATCCCAATCCGTACAAAGGAAGCATCCCTTCAGCTCCTCCAATTTATCATTAGTCCATACCTTCACCGTCTGAGTGACCGGTTTGGTAGATTTAAAAACAGACCGATATGTGGGAAGCAGCTGAATTACGTTATGGTCTGAGTTTTTAAGTGGAGGTCTGGCTCTGGCAGTATATGCATCTTTAATATTCCCATAACATTTGTCCAGTATATTATTATTCCTGGTGCTGCACTTCACATATTGGTCAAATCCTGGCAGCGTTTTATTTAAGCTGCAATGATTGAAATCCCCAAGTATCATCATTGGGGCATCAGGCTTGCTTTCTAGATGACGGTGAACACAGTCTGCGATTAGATTTGCTGCCCTGCCCGCATTACCGCTGGGTGGGACATAGACAACGCACACAAACAAATTGGTAAATTCCCGGGGGAGATAGTGTGGCCGCAAGGTGACACACAAAAGCTCTAAGTCGGGGGTGCATATTCTGTCCCTCACTGCAAGGTTTTGGCACCATCTGTCATTGATGTAGATACACACGCCCCCTCCGCGGAGTTTACCTGAGTTTGCGTCTCTGTCCAAACGTACATGGGAAAACCCCTCAATCTGAATAAAATTGTCCGGAACATCCTTACCGAACCAAGTCTCCGTAAAAGCCATAATGCCCGACTCTCGATATTCATAGCAGGCTCCCACCTGTTGACGCAGATCATCCATTTTATTTTTAAGGGAGCGGGGATTGCATAGGAGCATTGGCGGTAGCGGTAGCTTGGTGGCTGATTGTATGCGCCGTCTAATGCCGCCTCTCCTGCCACGCTTCCTAGCCCTGCTTCGCCGATACTTTCCCCCCTGGTGTCGGCACAGTCCGCCAGGGACATCCTGCAGAAGACCAGGCGATGGTAGTGCGCCGCTCTCCCGCAGTCACAGCAGCTCTGAACAGCTGTATGTCCTCAGGCCGCTGTTATTGATAGGATCCTCCGCCATGCATTGGGTGACGGGTCCGGCCAGGATCATCCACGCCAACACCAGTGCCTTAATTCCTCGCCAATTCACTCCACGTACACGCACCATACAGCTCAAAGCATGACCGGTCATCTCCAATAAATCTGCGCATTTAATCCACCGAAGCCAGACATTAAACTGGGACATGACAAACAAACAAAGGACCTGCAACAGGAGCCCTTCTCCATGTCGCCAGCAGATCAGCGCCACGCCCGGAACCCTGTGTTGTTTGGGGAACCCTGTGTTGCTTTGACACAGGTGACCACAGTTATTCTTACATGTGAAACCAATTGCAAATGATATTTGTTCTGGTCCTTAACTGGTCCACAGTTAAACAACCAGTTTATTATTACAACCACCCCTAAACCCAAGCTGCGACTGTTCTGCAGCTTGAACACATGCGCATCTATTATTGTTACATGAAAATAATATTGTCACTCTGTAAAGGTCATTAATACTGGAAAAAAGAAGTTTGACTCTTTAAATAATTAGATGAACATTTATAAGATACTTATTATTTAGGTTTGGTTTCTTTGTCATTATGATAAATCCATTATTTGTTAATGAATATATTTTGTCTTTGTCTTGAATGAAATTCAGTGAACTGATGGTTTCATCTCATGCTGCATCTTCAAACATTTTAGGATCATAGATTTCAATTGAATTTACTTTGGATTTCTTCATTTTATTTGAATGGCCCTTGGTTCATTATTCTACTAAAAGATCAACCTTTATTCTGCCCTGACATTTCTAGTTCCAAATTAATTTACTGCTTCAATATTGGATGGTAAAATTTACTTTCACTTTATTCAACTAAACTCTTGTCCTTTATGGCGTCTTGGATTTTACTGTATTAGTCATACTGGTCTGCGCAACAGGTCAATCAAGTCAGAGTTTTTCAGTGAGACAACATACACCCTCTGAAGGTGGAGGTCACACAGAGAAGGAGACTGGAATGAGTCAGCGCTCTCTGATCATCAGACCGCTGAGTCACTTTCCGCTTAGACGAGAAGAGCGGTTTGTGGCATTTCCAATCATGACAAACTGCACGGTCTCAATCCTACTGTATTTATAATAAAAATAAGGCACATCACAACCTACAAAACACATTAGCATGCTAATGGCTTCAGAGACTTCTAAGCTTACCTGATACTGAAGGAGTACTTTATACATGCAGTGTCTGTGATTGTCAAGTGTGTGTGATGGCTTAGAAGAATGTGCCTCAATATTTAGATTACTTTCTATATACTACAGCAACTTCATCTCAGTTTCTTATCTGACTAGTAACACATTAGACAATGGGGCCACCAATCTCATTTAGTATTCATGTAAATTATTCATAGTATTATTGTCATGATGGTGAATTGAAACTCCATGGGTCTTTTTTAGATGAACCAAACAGGCTTTTCAAATATATTACCTTGCTGTTGGAAACACGTTTTAGATTAAGTCATTTAAATTTAAAGGTTGAGCAAATCATTTGATCTAAGTCATTTAAATGATTCATTCAAATAAGTGTAGGTAGCAGCCCTGATGACAAAATGACAAAGCACGGACTCATTTAAGTGTGAACGCACCAAGTCAAGTTGATAATTTCTCTGCAGGATCACACAGCGGCGTAGAAGGTCAGTCAGTGATGGAGGTGCAGAGAGGAAGTCTGTATAATGACGTCATTGTACATGCTATGCAGCCACATGATATTTGTGATTACAGCATTTAAACCAAACAGAAAGAAAACCTGCTGTATGTCACCACAGCTTAGAACCATATTCAGTTATGGACAGTTCAGATAGGAAATACAGTTTTTTAGGTTGATACATTGTTGACTGAGTTTTATTTGTCACGGTCTACATTTTCAGATACACAGAAAATACACTAAACATTGTACAAACGTATACAACGTTAGATCTACTACTATGCCGCTTTCAAAATCGTTACTTTCCTAATGCAATTATAATTATTATTTTGTCTTCAATTTATTTTGGAATTACTTTTGGCCTTGAAGTTACAGCCCCTTGTGATTATGTGGTGTTGCAACCCGCTCATCATCCATAAACCATGATCATTTGTAACATAGACTGTGATGGCGATGAAAGGATGAACAATATGACAGATTCGCAAAAAATGGAAACAAAGTGTCTGGATTGCCCATTGGTGGCTGTTTGCAGTATAGGTCATATACCCCACCACCTCCTTGTTAACTGATGGGACATGAAAAGATATTTTCTGTCATTTTACTTAGTTCCTATCACACTGATATATGCTGAACAAGAGTTCTTATCCAGGAGCAATACACCTGGATAAGGGTTGGACTCTATTCTTCTCCGGAGTTGCCGAGGGCGTGAGGCGCCGGGCGGGTGTGGGGATACTCATAAATCCCCGGCTGAGCGCCGCGGTGTTGGAGTTTACCCCGGTAGACGAGAGGGTCGCCTCCCTGCGCCTAAGGGTTGTAGGGGGGAAAACTCTGACTGTTGTTTGTGCGTATGCACCAAACAGCAGCTCAGAGTACTCAGCCTTCTTGGAGACCCTGAATGGAGTCCTGTATGGGGCTCCAGTAGGGGACTCCGTAGTTCTGCTGGGTGACTTCAACGCCCACGTGGGCAACGATGGAGACACCTGGAGAGGCGTGGTGGGGAGGAACGGCCTCCCTGATCTAAACCCGAGCGGTCGTTTGTTATTGGACTTCTGTGCTAGTCATGGATTATCCATAACAAACACCATGTTCGAACATAAGGGTGCTCATAAGTGTACCTGGTACCAGAGTACCCTAGGCCGAAGATCAATGATCGATTTTGTGATTGTGTCATCTGACCTGAGGCTGCATGTTTTGGACACTCGGGTAAAGAGAGGGGCGGAACTGTCAACCGACCACCATCTGGTTGTGAGTTGGATCAGGGAATGGGGGAAATTTCCGGATAGACCTGGTAAGCCCAAACGAGTAGTGCGGGTGAACTGGGAACGTCTGGAGGAGGCCCCCGTCCGAGGTATCTTCAACTCACACCTCCGGCGGAGTTTTTCTGGCTTTCCTGTGGAGGTTGGGGGCATTGAGCCAGAGTGGGCGGTGTTCAAAGCCTCCATTGCTGAAGCTGCGGTGGCTAGCTGTGGCCTCAGGGTCTTAGGCTCCTCAAGGGGCGGTAACCCTCGGACACCGTGGTGGACACCGGTGGTCAGGGAAGCCGTCCGATTGAAGAAGGAGGCCTTCCGGGATATGATATCCTGGAGGACTCCGGACTCGGTTGCAGGGTACCGACAGGCCCGAAGGGCTGCAGCTGCTGCCGTGTCGGAGGCTAAGCAGCGGGTGTGGGAGAAGTTCGGAGAGGCCATGGAGAAGGACTTTCGGTCAGCACCAAAGTGTTTCTGGAAGACTATCCGGCACCTCAGGAGGGGGAAACGGGGAACCATCCAAGCTGTGTACAGTAAGGATGGGACTCTGTTGACCTCAACTGAGGAGGTCGTCGGACGTTGGAAGGAACACTTTGAGGAACTCCTGAATCCGAATAACACGCCCTCTATGTTGGAGGAAAAGCTCGAGGTTGATGGTGTTTCGTCGTCAATTTCCCTGGTGGAGGTCACTGAGGTAGTCAAACATCTCCGCAGTGGCAAAGCCCCAGGGATTGATGAGATCCAGCCAGAAACGCTAAAGGCTCTGGGTTGTCATGGTTGACACGCCTATTCAACATCGTTTGGGAGTCGGGTACAGTGCCAAAGGAGTGGCAAACCGGGTTGGTGGTTCCCCTGTTCAAAAAGGGGGATCAGAGAGTGTGTACCAATTACCGGGGTATCACACTTCTCAGCCTCCCTGGTAAAGTCTACTCCAAGGTGCTGGAAAGGAGGGTTCGGCCGATCGTCAAACCTCAGATTGAAGAGGAACAATGCGGTTTTCGCCCTGGACGTGGAACTACGGACCAGCTCTTCACTCTCGCAAGGATCCTGGAGGGGGCCTGGGAGTATGCCCATCTGGTCCACTTGTGTTTTGTGGATCTGGAGAAGGCGTATGACCGGGTCCCCCGGGAGAAACTGTGGGAGGTGCTGCGGGAGTATGGGGTAAGGGGGTCTCTCCTCAGGGCCATCCAATCTCTGTACTCCCAAAGCGAGAGCTGTGTTTGGGTCCTCGGCAGCCAGTCAGTTTCGTTCTCAGTGGGTGCTGGTCTCCGCCAGGGCTGCGCCTTGTCACCAATCACTGCTTTTGCGGATGATGTGGTCCTCATTGGATCATCGGCTTGTGACCTTCAGCACTCACTGGATCGGCTGGCGGCCGAGTGTGAAGCGGCTGGGATGAGGATCAGCTGCGCTAAATCTGAGGCCATGACTCTTAGCAGGAAACCGATGGATTGCTTACTCCGGGTAGGAAATGAGTCCTTAGCCCAAGTGAAGGAGTTCAAGTACCTCGGGGTCTTGTGCGCGAGTGAGGGTACTATGGAGCGTGAGATTGGCCGGAGAATCGGAGCAGCGGGGGCGGTATTGTGTTCGCTTTACTGCACCGTTGTAACGAAAAGAGAGCTGAGCCGCAAGGCAAAGCTCTCGATGGCGTCTCCTTTAGGGATAGGGTGAGAAGCTCAGTCATCCGTGAGGAACTCGGATTAGAGCCGCTGCTCCTTTACTTAGAAAGGAGTCACTGAGGTGGTTCGGGCATCTGGTAAGGATGCCCACTGCCCACTGGGCGCCTCCCTTGGGAGGCGCCCAGTGTCCAGTGGGGACACTGGACACTGGGCGGTGGGGAGGAGACCTCGGGGAAGACCCAGGACTAGGTGGAGAGATTATATCTCAACACTGGCCTGGGAACGCCTCGGGATCCCCCCGTCAGAGCTGGTCAATGTGGCCCGGGAAAGGGAAGTCTGGGGCCCCCTGCTTGAGCTGCTACCCCCGCGACCCGACCCCGGATAAGCGGATGACGATGAGTGAGAGTGAGAGTTCATGTTTCTACTAATTTGGGGTTATAATTAGTTATTTGACGCATTACAAATGGGTCCAATTTTATCATGATTGACAGCTGAGACAGACGTCTAAGGTGGAGACAAGTGGTCTGTCTTTGATTTGTTCTAACACTCTTGATCCACTGTTGTCAAGAATAGCTAACCCACTGTTGTGTGTCTGCAATCTCTTAGTTTCTCTGTCTTTTAATAGTTTATTTCAGGTCAGAGCTCCTACAGTCATTGTCAAATTATGGGATATTTGAGGGACAAGTGTGATAAAGATAAAATGTCTTATTATCAGTCAAGAAAAGACTGAACAATTTGGGTAGTAACACACATGGACTCATTTTTCAGCTCAGGTCACTAACCCCTCAGTCAGCTGTTTCTGTCCTTATATTTTATAAATTATCCCTCTGCAGAGAAGACCCTTCATCGTGCCCTTGCCTCGCCCCCACATGTGCCCCCCTTACCTGCCCTTCTCTCCACACGTAGCAGCGCATGGCTACCGTACCTGTCCAGCCCAGTCACTGCTGGAAAATTACCTTGCTGATTTACAGTGTGATATTATGCAGCCATAATGGGCCACTAAAACAGATAATATGGGCCACAAATCTCTGGAAGGAGCCACCCTTTCACTGGTTGTTGGCATTTGATCATGGCTGCTCCACGCTAATTTTTCTCGATCCTAAACAGAATGAATATTCATGCATATCCACAAAGGCTTTGAGTCATTCAGCCCACAATAATGTAGAGGGGCAATTTAGAAACAAAATGCTTCACTATCATGCAATATATTTAGTTTTGATATTAGTTTCATTGCTGTACATCAATAAGCAGCATAACAATAAAACTTGAAAAAGCTGATGTAAGCAGACCTGTTGTTTGACCCTAAGCAGCCTTATGGAACTGGCACACAAACAGTTAGCAGTGCTGAGTGTTAACTCACGGTGGAATATGTTCTGGAAGGAAAGTTTACAGCAGCTGTTGTCTAAACTTGGCTGAGAAATAGTAAACGTAGGAGGTGCATTATTTGGTTACACATAGAGGACATAGTCAAGGTGCTCTTAAATGATATTGCAGTCTCTCGTACGAACTTAAACATATTTTTTCCAAATTTCTGACAATTAACTATTTACTAAATAATGACACCGGGTCACTTGTCAAAAAATGCCAACTTCCTAGTACAGAAGGCTATAACCAAGGAAATTCGGATATTTGCTTTTCGACCACACCAGAGAGGAGCCTTGCAATTTTGAAACAGCTCTCATTTTATTGGGGGAAATTGCTGAAGCAATTCAATTCGAGAGTGATAATTGTTAAACATTTTTAATTTAGAAAAAGAGTTTGATATTTTCATGGTGGATATTTTGCTGGTTTTGTATATATTCTTGTGATAATTGCAGTATTGTAGCAAAGCATATCGGTACTCCAACATTGGAAGATACTGAAATGACAATGCATCAGCAAAAAGAACAAGAAAGAGGAAAAGACATCTGTTGATGTAGACAACAGATGTTTGATTGCAAACAAAGCTCACTGCCCTAAAACTCAGATGGCACTTGGTGAACTCTAATAAGTATATTATATGGCCCAGCCTCTAGACAGTGAGACCACAACTACATATATGTTATTATTACCCTTTGCACCAGTGTAGCAGGATACAGGATATTCATTGCCCCACTGTTTGTGTTCGACAAAGTAACTGAAAATATGTCTGGGGAAGATTTCTCCAGATGATTAACTTTTGCAGCTGATTGATCGAGGGCAAATATTTAAAATAAAAACAAACTAATGTTCTAAGATGTCTCTGCATTGGTTGGGAAACGATTCCTCGTAAAATGACGCCATAAAAAAGGCCATATCACAAGGCAGTCAGGTAGCTGCATCCTACACAACTATAGACCTAAAGCTTAATTACATTGCGAATTTGTCATCATACAGTGTAACTGACAACATTTTAACATCCTAATGAAATGTCATTTTTAAAATGTAAATAGCTCAGCATTGCATTGAATGCATTTACCCTCAGGTGTTTTTTTATTTTTATTTCATGGATAAGTCTTTTTTTAATCATTGCTTCATCTTTTCTTTAGTGTGTTTAATCTATTCTAAATTCAAATAAAGTAAATTGTACTTTTACATTTGACTGATTTTAGGCAGTTCACGGTTATGGGTGCTCATGTGATTCACAGCTTCTCACAGTACAATAACATATTGTCAGATTCTCAGGCGAAGCTCGCAGGCTCCTCTGAGCAGCTCGTTTCTCACTCAGAGTCATCAGTGCTCCGTGTTGGAGTGATGAGGTTTACTCTGTTCTTCTCTTCCCCTGCGGTAGCTGCTTTGTGCATCCACACTCAACGTAGGGCCTTTGTTGAAAATGTAAGGCATTTCTCAAAGAGAAGCCTGGAGCATTCATGTTTGTGTGTTTCTGTATGTGTTAGAGTGGATGAGAGTTTCCTTGAAAACACTTTTCAAATATAATTTTTTCTGATAGTTTACTGAGTTGTTATTGAACTTTTTAAATGTTCTCTTCATTATTCAAAACTTCTTGTTGGTCTTGACACACTGACCACTAAAATAATGTCAACAAATGTACGATGCCATACTTTAAACTAGAAAAAAAACGTGTGACTGTCTCTTGTTGTGATCAAATTTGTCCTTGGAGTCAAATGGAACAAGATTTAAGGTTATCATCAGACACAAAACCTAGTATGTAGTGCAAGAAGTTGCACTACATAAAAATATCTAGAGTAAATTGAAAATTGTGTCTAATACACTCTTATTTATCAGACGCGCAATCCTCATGTCCGATAACATGTCCAAAAACAAATACAAACAAAGTGGACACTTACCCTCCTCTGTCGGCCTTAAAATATAATCTTTGCTGCCCCTCCTATTTAGAAAGAGTAATTTGTTTCATAGGCACACTTCATATTAAATGTTTACATTTTTTGGGGATCACAAAATGTTACATGTTCTGACTTACCCAACAGGACTTGTGCCTCAAGTACTGTCAAAAGAGAAATGGCAGGAAACCCCCCAAACACAGCTGGATTTCTCATTATGACAACTGTACTATTCTTCATGTAATTAATGTTGATAAAAGTAGCAGTATCCTGTGGTACTATACATAGTTATGACTGTATTTTCTTTCTTTCTATCTCCAGATCGCTATGTGCTGGTTGGCAGTCGCCACGACAGTGACCAGAGAGGCGGGGCTTCAGCTATCATGAATCAGCTCATCGCGGCCCTGACAGAGCAGACCAAACAAGGATGGGTGCCGGACCGTACCACTGTGTTTTGCTCCTGGGGAGGCTCAGCCCTGGGAAACATTGGGTCCTACGAGTGGGGAAAGGTCAGCAAGCATGAGAGCATCCGTCTTATAAATGTCAGCTTAGAGGTCAACGTTGGTGGCTTCGGGAGTAATTTAACCTGATGTTAGAGCACAAGAAATAAAATAGTCACTGGAAACACATGTTTACTATACCATAATACAGCATATGCTACTTCTTATTTCTCAGACATGATGTATGTGGGCTTGTTAGAAGATTATAAGCCATTAATATAAAGGCTACAGTTGGTTCCTTGCGGCTTCTACCTTGTGAATACAAAACTAAATAGATTTGACTGAACCTTGGGCATCATTTTTCAAATGTGAATGGAAATAGCTAGAATTAACAATTACAGGAGGAAAAAAGTGCTCCTTTTAAATTTGTGTTCCCAGACACACTTGCCTTCACAGCAGGTCGCCAACCACAGCTGCCGTCTGACTGTTATTTTGAAAGAGTCTCATTTATGATTGTTTTTTCATTTACATTTTTTCTTATTCCCACATAACAGTACAGTTTGACTGACAACAGCTGCCTTTAGAATTAGAACATATAATCACACTATTGCTTGCACAATTATTCCCTAGATATGTGTGATGAAATTGTCAAAGTAGTTTAAAAGTTTTTTTTTTTTTAATCTGATGTATTTAATGACATTAAATTTGACTGGCAGCACAGGCAGCACTGCCAAGGACCATAATGTCATACTTCAAAGTTAAAAGGAGACTTTTTGTGGATTTGAGATAAAGAAGAGAAGATGTGTGTGACAATATACAATTAGGAACGAGTTGGATTAAAAAGATGATAACCCCTCTGTGTATGTATGTGCGTGCGTGTGTCCCCCCCGCAGGATAACAGTGTTGTCCTGCAGAGCAGTGCAGTGGCCTACGTCAGTCTGAACTCTCCAGTCAGAGGGACAGAGACTCTGAGAGCTGCAGCCTCCCCGACTCTGCTGCAACTCACCTCCGACATACAGAGGGTAATTTTTACCGTAGCTCCTAGTGCTACCACTGCTGCTGCAACTAAAATCACTGCAAATCACTCCAAGTGCCCACTTTAAAAAAACTATCTGTGTCTGTATCAAACTTAAAAATACCACAACTGACACTTTTATGGCTTCTAACACAACTGGCCAAGATTGTTCCTGTTTTATTCAGGCTCCTAAGTTAAATTGGAAACTGTGGCTAAGGGGATAGAACAGGTCGATCATTAACTAGGTTGGTGGTTTGAAATTCTGTTCGAGGTACCCTTATTTGGCGAGACATTAAAACCTAAATTGCCAGCAGGGTTCGGGTGATAGAGATTGCCCTGCTCATGTACGAATGTGTGTGTGAACAGGATAAACCTGTACTGTAAAGCACTTTGAGTGATTATCAAGATTAAGTTTATAAATACAGACCATTTATCATGAAAGAAATTCTATCATTGATTGATTTTAATTTCCCCAGGTAGTTAAGAATTTCTATTAAACTGATTACATGCTTCAGACATCGAGCAGAGAAAATTTAGCATTTCATTGGAGTCAAAAACACGCAACTGTTGAGTATATATTCAGTTGAATTTCATATTCTCAAGAGAACTGAAGGCGTGTGGCATGTGAATTAACTGATCTCATTTTAATTTGAAGTGGGTGGAACAAAAATTCTTTATCCCGAATACTCAAGGCCAGAGCCAGTTACTCTGTTTACCTTTTCTTTGTCCAGCGTCCTTCAGACGCTCATGGGGCAATGTTTTCAACATAGAGAGGAACAACAATCAAACCCTTTTGATCGTTTTAATCGGTTCCTTTAGTTTGATCCACCATCCCTCAGTGATTTATATTCCTTTAAGGGTCCACTGACCCTTACGGACTGAAGGACGATAAATAATCAAGCAGCAGCTAGTGAATCAGACTTCATGACTGCTTCAGAGGTATGGAGTCGCCTCCGTTTCACTGGCTCTCTGTTTTATGATGCAGGTCAATCTGAATTCATATCTTGCGTGATACACTGCTTTGCTTTGCTCAAGCTTTGAACTTGGCGCTGATGACTGGGTGGATGTTTGGGAGCTGAATTGTTTTTTTTCCACAGTTTAGGATTCATGTAGAAAAATACAGGTAAGTGGTCACAAAGAGGTAAAGGAACAGTCGGCAGTACTGCCATTAGAACAATTCACAGAGAATACATGGAAATATTAAGAAATCTGAGTGTCTATAGATTGAGCAATTGGGACCAATATTACAGTTTAATAATTCTTATTTCAATGGCTGGGTATCATTTGGTCTTTCTCCGTTAGCAACAATAAACCAATACATTTAACGGGGTTCTGCTGCCTGAATGCGGCCGGAACCGATACAGTACTTTTTTCTTCAAAAAAGACATAAATGGATGCTTGGTAATGAGAACAGGTTTTATCTTGCTAAGCGAAATTTGATATGTTATCAGTTTAAAGTTTACTCAACCACGCCCACACTGACAGCTGATGTTTTATATTGTAGAAATAATCTCACTGTAATTGACATATTTCTGCTAGATATCCTGCTAATTGTCTGGTTGAAATCTTCTGCGCTACTTTCTTACTCACTGTGATCTCTCTATATAACTGTTTTACTCACAAACTATTTTTAATGATCACACTGTGCAGCAGTTACAGTTTCATAACATTGACTCTTTAAAGGATGTCACCTATTCTGTGAGAGGGGGAGGACAACACTCTCAGTATGACGGCAGCTAGGTCCACTCTCTTCACTTCCAACACATCATAGTCTCACAAAGTGTTGAGGCCATTCTACTGATGATGATGTAGTTCTATGACTCACCCTCCAAACCTTCTTCACAACTTCTACCATCTCTTTAAACTTTGAAACTTTCCTTTTTGAAAAAGAAAACACCTCACTGTCACCGTTATTTCCTTCCTCCTCTTCCTCCACTACCTCCTGCTCCGTTTTCATGTTCTTTCACATCTCCCTTAAGCGCTACATCCCTTTCTCGCCACCTTGCTGTCTCTCCTATCACCTCCTAATCTCTCCTTTCATTAGCAGCAAGCACCAAACCCCCCCCCCAACCTCCATTTTTCATCATTAAAATCTCCCTCTCGCTTCGTCTCTGCCATCTCTCTGCGTCTCTCCGGGTTATGCAATACAGTATTTTTTTATTTGTGTCTTTAGGTTAGTCTTCAATCCTCAGGGGTGACTCTTGCTCCTGCCAGGCGCCTTGGCAGGTACAAGAGGTCACGCATGGACGGATAGTACTGTGCGAGGTCCCTTTATTCCTCTGCTCTACCGTAAACTAACTAATTAGGAGGAAAAGCTACCTGTGACATTCAGCTGTAATGAAGCTACAGACAGCCTCTGCTTGAGCTGTGTAAAGAGAGGAAGGGAAAAGGAGACTGAGAGAAAGCAACTTCAACTCTTGATGTTCCGTAATGAAACAGAAAAAAAAAACCTCTGACAATGTGAGAGCATATTTGGGGCTCCTGCTCCTGCTCTGCTTTCTCTATCTTATTCATTCATTCTGTCAGACTTCTTTGTGCAGCAGCTCCAGCATTGTGTTCTTTTCTGCTGCCACAACTTTGCTCATCAATCCACACTGAAAGTAGTAAGATACATTTATCAATGTGGTATACGGTTAGTACAGCTATAATATTATCTTCACCTGGTCGGTAATGACTCCCATAGGTACTGAGTTTTGTTTGCACACAATAGTTTCAGAGCTTCTGCCTGATAATTCTGAATCCCTACTTCGAAAGCCTAATGTAACTGCTTTCTGTGACCACAGGGGGCAGTAGAAACCAGGTATAAACACAAGTGTATTCACATTGATAATTTGATTTCAAATTCCCAATCAAACTGCTGCTTATTTAGAAATTCAGCTGATACAGGACAACATTACCATTGATTTGGAGATTTGCCTCCTTCGACCTAATGAATGCAAGTCCAGCATTCACTCTTTTTTCCTTCTGTCCTCGACCAACTCCGGAGGGTGATTTGTGGAATATTCCCTGTTGTTTGGAGGAAAGGAGGCAGCGGACTGTGAGTTCTTCACTGAACACAGCTCTCTGAAGGATCAGGAACAAGTCCATTACATTTTAATGTAAGTGATGGTAATTCTTGTGCAAGTTAACACCTCTCATGAACTAGTTCAAAGTTCAGTTCATACAAGTAAACATGAATAGTTCACATTCATGGTTCACCATTTAAAATCTGAACTAGTTCATAGTTCAGTTAAATTTCATAGTTTTAAGGTGGAAAGTGAGGCACCGGGCGATTCTGCTTTCTCCGCTTGTTGTTGAATGTAACCCGTTCAATGTACTGGTGTGGATTGGAGCAGTTGGCTTTACTTGGTGCTGCGCGGCACGGTCTTTCCTCGCCCCGGTGTAAACCCGGCGTTAGACAGTGTCTCTCCTCAGGAGAAGGAAAACATTCTGTAACGTTTGAGCTAGACCTCAGATAATATGAACGTGTTCACCGTTCAAATTCATTATTTGTCATTGAGTTGCGTTTTAGTTCATCGTTCTCATAAAAAACGAACGTGTTCAATGAACGCGTTTCTTTTGAGCTTGTTCATGCACAGCACTGATGATGGATCAAATTCTTATTAAAACAAATTTAATAAGTGAATGTGTGAATTGTGAGATAAAGAATTTTCTCCTTTTTCCCAGAGAATAATTCATAGACTTAGATGAAAAAAATCTGGTCCATTTAAGGAACTGATCTATGAAAGTGGAAAATTTGGGGCAGCTTGATTGAATTTGAATGGACGGCTGGGCCTTGGAGTTGGTATGGGCTCTACTTCTAGTTATAGTAAATCAACAGTGGATGCTTTAAATAAATGTTTAACAACCATTTTTCTCTTCATATATAAGAAGTATTTTATATTAGCATTTTGCACCATAGCATATTTGAAATACTGTATAATATGTTTTTAATTTGACAAGTAACTACTGTATTCTTCATTCCAACTATTTGTGTATTATTTTTGTTTCTTAAAGGGTTAGCAGTTAGGACTATTTTTCTGCAGAGGTCATTAGTGATCCATCATCATTCGAAGAAGCTATAGCTGATTGCTCCAATGTGTCCATGTAGCCACTTTTGCATCCCGTTTTCAACCTTCAACCTTCCAACCAGCAGAGTGTTTTGATATGGAAACAAATCAAAGGGCCACGATGCATCATTTAAGCTCTACAAAGTGAGACTGAACAAACCTGAGAATCCTGAAAACATCCCTTTGTGTTGTGTTTACTCTTTATTTACCCTCTCGTCTCGTCTCGTTGTGTCTAATTGTCCATTCAGTGGCAGCTGTCCCTGGCACACTCTATCACTCCATTCATCATCACAACAGTCTCTGAGCTGCCTGAGGTACGCTCCCCCCCCAACATCTCCCAATATTTAGAAACAGGTCTAAACATGTCATTAATTATGTTTGCGCAACGGCCGTAATGCTTCCTAATTATCTTACTTTGCAGGGACCTGTCTTCCAAATCAAGATGCTACTGCACTGATAGTTTTGGAATGGGTGCTTGGGAACCAATTATAACACAACTAGATGCTGTTTTTGTAGGAGATTTACACAAGAAAGGGTTGGGGGGCAACAGGGGGGTAGATGAACAGAAACAAGGCAACAGGAAGATAATCAATGGGAGCTCTGGTGGCCAAAAGAATACAGAACAAATGAAGATCTCATGCTTTAATTGGGCACTGTTTCATAGATGCATGTGGGTCTGGTCTCCAGTCGCAGTGTGGGTGGCTTGTAGCAGGATCCTCTGTTTGAAAACAAATGGTCACTAGTGGACAGTGTATTGTTAGACTGAAAAAAAGACTGGGGCGGAAAATCGTTAATTTTCCCTCTCCCTGAGAAGTGGTCACGGAGTTTAGTTAGTTATCAAGGTGAGATTTAATCCCTTCTCAGCACTGGGGACCAAAGTTGTTCATAGTACATGCTGCCATAGCCTTAAGTCAGTGTGAAATGATTCCATACTGCCACCAGTTCTGCATTGTTCATGTGGAGCACACACTAAACATATGTGTGTCTGTGTGTGTGTGTGTGTGTCTGTTGGAAAAAGTAAAACCTTTGACATGGTGTAAGTATATTCCTGAAGTTGGGCATCGTCTCTTCTTCAGACCAGTCGAACTTCTTCAAATGATACCTGAGAGTTCATTTAAAAGTGTGTGTGTGGACATTTCTTATCTTCTGGTACTCTTTGCTTCTGTCAGGCACCTAGTCCTGATCGAGGTTATCAAATTTCCTAACTTAACAAGGTGATGAACAACCAGAAGATGACAACCGAGATGCCAGAGATGCTTTGGCAGAATCTCTGCAGAGCCTCTGGACAGGAAGCATTTCTTAGCTTCATTTAGATAAGACTTATATTATTGATAAGGTCCTTGTTGACTTATTTGTTGTGTGTATATAGAGAGAGATTTAGGGACATTTTCAGTCTTGAAATGAGCACCGATGGAAGCAACCCTTCTTTCCCAATGAAGGGACTTCATGTAAAATAAATGTAAAATAATCTACCGATGTTGTTTTATAGGTCATCATTTGAGATTCTGTTTTTCTGTGTGTTTATTATGTTTTTGACTGGTTTCTTTTCTCAATGGTTTTTGGGGCTTAGCTGGATAAAAGTGATTTCATATATTCCCATGCACCAACGAGGAATTAGTGTAAAAACTCATAATAGTTCTGTGGTTAGTCTGTTATTTCTAATTGTTTAATTTTTTTCACAGACTTCAATATTAACATGAACATTTGATATTAATGAACCGCATTTTCAAAGGTTTTATCGATCAACTGTTAACTGACCAATAATTCTCATTTAGCGGCTCCCTCCCTGTGTGTCTCTGGGTCATCATCAAACCACCATGAATAATGTCACTGTCAGTTTGTGAGCCCATGTAAGCTCATCGCATACATCTTATCATAACCCATCCACTGGCATGCTGATGAATGTGATTAGAGATTTCCCAGCCACTGTTACGATGGGGTGAACACACACACACTCTAGGTAGATACCGCTGATGATATATTGATGAGCTGTGAAACACGCTCCTGCTAACCACACTGGTGGCCTTAATTATCTCCCCATGAATCAAAAGTTGAATTTGTTACCCATTACACACAAGTGTCTGATGGATCCCCACCACGGTCCATACCCAGAGTGATAAATTGAATCCGTGCTACAATTTGAGGAACATATTAATGTCACAGCGTTTCCTAAATCATCTACAGCTTTGTGCTGCAGTAGACAAGTGTTTCCTTGTGTGTCTGTCCAACCCTCATCTTCTCCCTGTTACTTTCTCCCTTTCGTTCTCCACCACACCTATGTGTTTCTACAATATTCAGATATAGTCCTGTATTATAGAGAAAAGACCGTAAACAGGGCATAGGGCGAATCCAGGTAATCTGGGAGACCAAAGCTTCAGTTTGTTTATTTCCCTTCTTCGTTTCTCTGGCTTACTAACTTGCACATAATCAGTTTGCTCTCTAGGACAGAGATGATCGGTAAAGCACAGAGTCTATCCTGTGGTCTGCAGCCATTTCTCTAACCAAGTTGAGACGAAATGGGCTGATCGATGATGAGGGTCCCTCAACTGTGCGTTTCCCTGAGTATCCCCAATAGAATGATTGATCTATTATTGTTGCTCTTGCATATTGTTCGTGGAATTTTAAGTGTGATCCACCTTCATTATAATGTTTTAAATTATTTTCACGGTTTCTTTATAGGCAAGGGTTATATATGTATATTTGTAAATGCTATTATGAATTAATGTAATTTAAAAAATACAAAACATCTTAAGCATTACAGAAAATGTATAATATCTTAATCTTATGTGCAAAACAGATTATTACATGTTCAACCAGCTTTTGAAATCCGTAACCAACTTTGCTGTAAGCAACACATTCTGCATGTGACACAGGGCTGTGTTGTGCAAGCGAGGACCATTCAAAACATGTTAATGCAGACCCAGGTCCTGCCTGACATAAGGCTTCAGAATGATTGAGGAGTTAATTTCCTATACTTGCCGTGCATTGCACGGACTGCCCGCATAGCATGTTCACACAAAAGCCGTAATTGTTGTGTGTCCTCAGTGGGACACTTTGTTTTTTTGTAAATAACTACCAACCCTCTGAAGTGAAGGAAATAAGAGGTGCCAGATGTGTTCTGTATGTAGGCTGTTCTCTGACTGCGCAAGAGATGTTCATGCGGGCCTACTGCAACCAACGCTCATCTACGTCGACACCCCCATTTTGTGTGCTTCTCAAACATACTGTTTACATCCACCGTTAAATATTTAAAAGGATTTGATACATTTAGAATCGTCATTTTCCACAGATATAAATAAACATTGATTTATTTGCAATTCATGAACATAGATTTGTAAGTGCCACATATATCACTATGGGGATAAGTCCCCATTGTCCCCTCTGTAAAAGACACATATGCTAACTAACCCATTGAGGAAAACCTTTTTGCATGCACATAGCAGTGCCAAACCTCTTCAACCTGAAACTGTTAATCATAACTAAAGTCTCATATAAAAGCTGCTGCCCCAAAACAATAACCATGAATAATTTAGATCATCCACGCAGCATATCTCAAATGCCATAGATCGCTGCATGTTTCCAAATATGGTGTATTTCAAACTCAATTTGTATTCACTGTGACAAATCATCCTCTTGTGCAAGCTCTTAGCGTATGCGCTCACTGGAAACATAACGGCTGATATTTTAATTGAATCATGACACCATGACAGGCTTTCAAACACGACGACGGGATGACAATAGGCCAGATTCAGAATTACACTGTAAATGGTAAATATGAACATCATCCACATTAGGGAATATGCAAGGAAGTCTAATTTATATGTCTAATTTATGTTTCCCCACATAAAACCTGTGGGAAAAGAAGCTGACGATAAATCAGCGGAATGAGTCTCCGACTTTATGGCCGTGCAGCCATCCAAGATGGTTCGACAGAACACTTGGCATAATGTTTGAAGTAGTACGCTGTCGGCAATATGTTTGAATTACCACAGTTCTGATATTGTCAGGAAGGGCATTGTGCGACTGCAGCAGGCTCCACAAATCTGCATAATCAAAGGGAGACGCTGTTCAGCCTCAGCCGGTATTGATGTGGCCGTCATTGTGGTCCCTCCATCACAGTTTCAAATTACAGCGACAGGAACATAAGCAGGGGGATACATATGAAAATGCGTGTAAGGAGAAGAATGAGCAGAGTTAGTACTTGAGGCTGGTGCTGCTGCGTCACACCTTCATCCAGCAGTAGTTTGTAGCTGCTCTGGTCTGCAGATGTCACACTCTTTGAAATTAAAGCTGGTTCAGTCAAGTAGCTGGAGTTTCTTGAGATTCATGCCTACTTAATAGATGGCCCTAAATCTATTAAATACAGTTTACATACTAATTTGTGTATAACCATTGACCTCAGAATATGCATTATTGCTCTTAGCGAAGATTAATCAATGTCTATTTCGTAAGTGCGCAGTTTTTCTGGAAGGTTGACATTTTACCCACTCAGCAATCATTTGATCAGTTGCTAGGAGAGAAAAGCACAGAGGAGTTATTTACTTTGAGTGTGTGTGTGTGGGGGGGGGGGGGGGGCATGTATGCAAACAGATCAGGCATCTCAAGGGGCTATACCATCTAATTAGATTTTCACAGCACATACTTGAACGTAAACACAAAGGATTGTGTGTTGACTCTTGGGCTACTTTATACGTGGTGTACATTTCCATCGCTTTTACCATTACACATCATGAATTATTGGTTATTTTATTTTTACATATTACTCATTTTTTATTTGCACTCATAACCTTCACATATTGTTCTGGGTGTTTAGGAGACACTGGCTGAATTCATCCTTCGCCAACCTGTCCTCAAGTTTCTTATTGTCGGAGCATTTATGTTAATGAATGTTTTCTGAGGCCCTTTGGCAGCACACGACTACTGTTAGTGTTAAACTTAATGTAAAATTGAATGCATATATTGTCAGCGATATTTTTCACCTACTGTCTCTCAACACTGTCCTACACTGTTAAACGACATCACCTACTATTCAAAATTATTTTCTTGAAACTGACAATCAGTACTCAATTACTAGCATTATTTAATTTATGACTAATGCTTTGCCTTGAGGGCAAGACGTTGTTTTTTTTTAAGATTGAGCTTTATTTTTTACATTATATTTATTTTTTAGAAAAATAAAAACAACAACGTAAAACTACCCAACGCAAAACTTATAGCATCTGAATTCAGGTGTTGATTAAACTGTTATTTCTTCATGGAATTCTGCTCACCTATATTTATAACCCTCGGGGAACAAAAGGCACAAAAAAAGCCAAATAATACAATACAATTTTTGTTATCATCACTTCAACAAACTCTCAGACTATTTCTTCACAATTTAACAGATGAGTCCTCTGATACAATGTCAAATTTAGTATCAGAGGTTAAATTAATTCAATTGTTTGTTTTTTGGTGAAGTACATTAATGCTGCTTTGAAAATCACAAAATTCTGGACTAATCTGAGATTCAGCCATTGTCGCTTCATTAAGGAATGTATACTTAAAAAGGATTAACACTTTAATCAAATGTGGGGGGCCACCAGCAACAGCGTGTGAGTGTTTTCTTTTTCAATTATATGTTGAAACTAAACCCCTAATCCACCATTTGTCTACTATTTAGAGACATCCCCTATCCTCTACATCAGCAGTTCCCAAACTTTTTAGGCCACGCACCCCCTTCTACATCCCAACCGGTTTCACGCACACCCAATCCCCCACACCTTTAACAAAAAAAAGCAAACAGAGCCTATTTATAGCCGCATTAAATGCATCAACACATGATCACAAAAAACGTGACAAAATAATCAAGAGATGGCAACAATGCGCTCTCTCCAACGAAACTGAAACACTGCAACAAAGTTTCAATCAGTTTCAACAAAGTTACACAAGCCATCACCTTCAAAGAGCAAAGAGGATGGCGAGGGCACACATACTGGCTCAGAGGCAGATTTGCCCATCATGAGTGAACATGGGGAAGATGCTGTCATGTTTTCAGCCGCATTAAAGAAAAATTGCATACAATCTAATTTAGAATTAACCATACATAACAGCGGTTTACGGAAATTAGAACACCACTAATCTGAATCAAATTACAATGAAGTTACCCACAATCCACCACGTAAATAACAAAGACTTGCATAGCATAGGCTCAGAATGATCCATTTGAGGATATTCAAGTGCAGCACATGTGGCTCAGACTGCAGCAAGAGAGAGAGAGAGAGAGAGAGAGAGAGAGAGAGAGAGAGAGAGAGAGAGAGAGAGAGAGAGAGAGAGAGAGAGAGGGGGGGAGATAGCACCATTACATGTTTCCCCTCACGCACCCCCTACAGGCAGCTAGCGCACCCACACTTAAATACCTGCTCTACATCTACTGTCTCTGATACGCACACACACCATTTGAACCGCTGGCTGATACAGCTACCTGTGCCCGCAGACGGGGACCAGCTTGGTCTTGGCCGTCAAGAAAGTTGAAAGGCTAGACACCTTTTCATTCAATTGACCTCCCTGTCAATATGTGTGTATGTACAGTATCACTTGTTTTTGAAGGAATAATACGTAGGCTGTTCTAAGCTTGTGTCTCCTCATGTGATTGCAGACTGAGACCAGGTCTCTGTAGCGGGGGCACCATCTGTTGCATTACTTTTTATTCCTCCAACCACATTTTTGGAGTCACCGACATGTTGCAGAATGAATTTTGAATAGGACGCTCCTATGCATGGGGCTATAGTCAGTGGTTTAGATTACATTTGGCAAAAACTAGATTTGCTACCATTTTTTATAAATTGTAATGATAAAAAAACGTTTTCTTCCTGTGAAAGTTGAAACATCAAACCAGTTCATTGAAGTGTGAGTGTGATTACAAGTTTACAGATCAATACACATACCTGATGAGGTATTTAAAATGTATAAGGTAGTAAACTTCCAAATTTTGGGATGTATAGCTGATCTTCTGACTTGGGCACGACGTTGCTACATCATATCAACAACATTACATCTTTCCTTTACTTTATATGTCGCTTTTTTCCTTTAATATGCAGCTTAAGTGGTTTGAGAATCACTCATCTTCTCGTTTTCTTTCTCTGTCTCTTTGTCTTCTTGTCTTTCTTTAATATCCCAGTCACTCTGCATGCCTTGGACACGCTTCTCACTTGAACAGCTGCAAATGGCTTTTCCAAAGACCGCGGTCTGGAACGGAGTTATTGCTATTATCATCACACACGTAATGCAAAGTTGTTTTTGTCATTAGGCCCTTCGTGGATGTTGCATTCTGATTACAGTACATCCACGCTCCCCGTCGCCCTCTGCATGTTTGATGTGCCGCAGCGTTGGTGTACAAAATGTTTGGGGCTACACATGCTCTTTCTGGAAAATGGAAGCAGTGATTAAATTCCACTCTGTTGTTGATGGGGAGATTCTTTCCAAGAAGGAGATCTTGTGAGTAAGCTTATTCTCGGCTCTGGTTGTGTGTTTTTATTCAAAAATCTCAAACCAAAACTTAACACGAACACAGCCTCTGTCAAGTGGAAATACACTAAATTTGCTCTCTCCAGATGATTGTCTAGTTTTAAGCTTTAATATGTAAATCCTTTAGAATATTGGGAATTAGGTCTCTCTACAACTACACTGCAGGAGCAAATGTAGTAAATGTAGATAACTTAATAACTGGCTGGATTATATTAAGTGACAGCATCTTTTTTGAATGTAATGCCACATTTACTAACAGCAGCAGGGATAGCAGGAGGATGGCTGTAGATTGTGGGTGTATAAAGAACACAACTGTTCCACCAGAGCTGGGATTCCCATCCGGTGTCCTGTCTTTGGTTCAGGCAACAAAAGTGCTTTGGTTAAGGCTACAGAAGGATTGTGATTTGGGCAAAAAGCACAGGCTGTGAATAAATAGATATTGATATTAATTTATCCATGACAACAACGGTGTGACTGATTACACCAGATTGTTTTCCGATTTTATATTCTTATTATCCTTGGTAGTCATCTCTCCTTTCAATCAATCATGCAATCTTTCGGAGATGAGTCTTTGCAGTAGTGATCTTGGTGTTGAGCTGCAGTATAAAAGTCCTGTTGTTAATATAACCTCCATCTATTGTACGTCAGTCTCATCTCTCAATCATGATGTTT
Source organism: Platichthys flesus (assembly GCF_949316205.1). Classification (NCBI taxonomy): domain Eukaryota; kingdom Metazoa; phylum Chordata; class Actinopteri; order Pleuronectiformes; family Pleuronectidae; genus Platichthys; species Platichthys flesus. The sequence goes on along the minus strand of NC_084953.1, from coordinate 24,153,013 downwards.
CACCACATTTTGATGGCAATAACCAAGTTATTAAAACTTGCATTAGGGTGAAGGTTTAAGACTGATACCGCAGCCAGCCACCAGGGGGCAATCCACAGTGTATTTTCTTCAGATTACCTGGTTGCAGTTGGTTTCGTACAAAACATGGTTTGTGTTACAGTTTAGTTGAATAGAAACTTCATTTGATTTGACATGGTCACTGTAACACATACAATTTTGGAGATTGAGAGTTACTGAGTGGTGTGGCTGACAACTCAAGATGATTTCACACCCTTCGTATCATAGCAGACAAAGAAATTAAATATTGATCTCCGGTGTGGCATGACACGCGCAAATTACCAATTCTCTCTGCTCTCGCTCACTCCTCCTCTCCCTGGGCAATTGCTTATTCTCTCTGTCCTCTTATTTCAACTCGTTTTTTTTTTTACACCTCTCTTTTTTATTATTCTCTCTCTAGAACACTCTCCTCAATTCTCCTCAAAACTGTTGATGTTCCTCCCCCTCCAACACTTTCCTCTAATGTCCTGTGTCTGGTTTGAGAGGTAATGGAGAATAGACGTCTGTCTTTGAATCTTCTCTTTAGCTGATGGAACGATAGTTTATCTCTGGAAAAAATCCCACTTTGAGACTTAAGTTGAAGCTCTTTTTTAAATCTTTTTCCTATTTTTGATGGCAAGAATTCAAAAGGCAGCATGGGCCTTTGAAGGGTTGAGGAAATGCCCTAACCTGAGGTGACCTCCATTTCTTTGAAGAGCTCTATATTTTCTAAAACCTCGTTCTCATGAAAACAAGGGTGAAAGGTTAAGATATATTTAGCCATCATCCAACACAGGAATAATTTTCTTTTAATCTTTGTTCTTATCTTTCCATAGAGAATATAACAGCCAAGAGAAATTATTTTACATACTCACACTGTATGGTTGACAAACTTAAACTGAACTGTTATTTGGTTTTAGAAACAATTATATATGTAAATATAGGACAAACAACCTTTACAGAATTTTGGTGCGTTTTTACTGCAGAGATCGGGATGTAATTTACTTCCAAGGAAATTTTCATACAAATTAAAAAGTCCATGCTTGTTGGGTGGTACTCTTATTTAATAACATGAATTATTGGAGTTGGGTGTGCAATGCTAAAGAGACCTGATTGGTTGAGTACTCCCTTGTTTTGAATAGAATTGCCTCTTTCTCACAGAAACACAAGATCATTTGCTATAGTGTCATTGTAGCTTTTCAGTCTTCTGTATTATTGCCCTCTGCTGGACTGGAGTGGAATTGTAGCTGCTAATGTTGTAGCTGCTAATTCTTCAGCCAGATAATTCTCCTAATTTTCTAAATCTTCCATGGTCTTTAGAGAGTGGTGAAAACGCTGTTGTCTGCAGGAACTATGAGTCCTGAGTATTATTTTTTCTTGTCAACATGGCTTTACCCAAGCTATGACAGTCAGAGAGCCAGAGGTGAGCAGGAGGTCTGACTGGACTTTGGGTGGCCATCATAAAGCTTAGGTAGTTCAGAATAAATACCAGGTGTAAAACTAACTATCCCAAAGAGCTTCATATATACATACAAATATAGATTCCTAAAGGCAACGTCTTTCCGTGTGGAGTTTGAATGTTCTCATAGTGTCTGCTTGGGTTTCCTCCGGCACTGTAGCTTCCTCCAACAGTCCAAAGACATGCAGAGAAGGGTAAGGTTCACTGGAGGCTTTAAATTCTCCATAGGCGTGAATGTGAGTGTGAATGGTTATTTGTCTCTGCCCCTACCTCCCGGCAACATCAGATGGGATTGGATTCAGTCCCCAAACAACTCTCAAGACTTCAACAGCCTTGAATATACACCTGACACAAATTTTCGAATTTGAGGAAGAATCTTTTGTATTTCACAATCATGTCTTACTACAGATCCAGAGCTCATGACCAAATCAGGTTGGAACACAGATCCACTGCTAAAGTGATTCCTGGGTTGAGCTCTAACATGCAGGCAAATACCGGATGTATTACTATAGTCCACATTCCTGATACAGACAGAACCTTGTACACACTTATTTACATTGTTGAATGGCCTCATCTCTAGTGAGCAGCAGTGTAGTATTTTTATAAAGCATTGACCATGTGGTAAACTACTGTACATTGTTTAAACTTGTTCACTCATGGATGGACAGCCATTGCTTGGCCAATCATATATTTGCCTGCAAATAAGATTGCTCTGTGGTGGTAGTTTATTTTCTAATAACATTCATGCAAATCGAGTTTAAATGAAGTTATCCAATATCTTGGTTCAGCAGCGGTGTCCCAGTAGAAAACACAACCAGTGAATACAGAGGAGGGGATATGCAGTTATACTGCATACAGTTAAAGCCACATCTGCTAAGTGTAATTCACTTCTATATAAAATCCAATGCAACAACATCAAATTATTCGCATAAAGCCGTCATACAGTTGAGTTAACTGTAACATTATTAGCTTGGTAAGAACTGCAGGATTTGCTTCAAGGAGATTTAATTGTAATGCATTTAGTTGCACTGATATTGCTATTATGTTTCCTTTTTCACGTAGGTGACAGCTGAGCATCACATGTGTGGGCAAGCTATTGCGTTTGTTTGTTTGATTGTTTGTCTGTTAGTTAGCAAGATTACGCAAAAACTACAGGACACATACTAGCGAAACTTGGAGGAAGGCTGTGGTGTGGATCAGGGAAGAAACCATTCAATTTGGGGCAGCTCTACAGCAGTTCCAGGATTTCTTTCCTCTTTCTTTAACGTTGCAAGAAAAATTCAACAGTTTAAATGAAGGACTTATTAATGGATCTTGATAAAAAGTGTCAGGGATATTTAGGGGTGTGACATTTATGAATGTGTGCAATTTTGTTTGTTTTGGAAAATCTGGAACTAGTAGATTTAAACTTTGTTTCATAGTAGTTTAGGCTTTTTCAGAAGCTGCTTGGCAATAACAAGAAAGCTGTAACTTCCACCAGTGTGCAGCTGAGAAAGAAAATGTGGTTTTAGCTATAAATCTTGTTTTAATCTAAGGGGATTTAGGTATTTCCAATGTTTTCTTCATCTGAACTCATAATAGCAAAATCTTGAGATAATTGTATGATTATTTCCCTCGCTCTACCCCTACATTTTTACTAATTGCAAATTCAGGGGAAAAAAATAATTCTAGAGATCTGTGTGGTTGATAATTCTGCTGTAAACAATAATAAATATACTGTTGGTATATTTTCACAAGTTCTGACCTTTAAATGGCCTGATAATAATATTCTTGATGCAGAACAAGTACCAGTTACTTGTTCGTGTCCCACAGCGATCTGGCCGGTGCATTTCAATCCACATCCACAGTTGTTTTCAACACATAATAACAATGATTAACAAATAATAATAGATAATATGTCATAATATGTACAATTATATAATCAAAATAAAACAAATTTAACAAATGTGAATGTTAATACATTAAACTTTATGATATGGGGCGATACAAACTAAAGTTCATGTAAATTCAATTATTGTCTACCTTTTCCACCAACCACACTCAGATACCTTCTTACACAAAGACTTGTCAGATTGCTACATTTACTAAACACACCGAAAACTCAATCTCACTTTCTTGAGAATTTAATATGCTTTCTTTTTCCAATGTATACTTACACTTACAGAGCATTTTATTAGGAACACCACTGGGTAGAGTGCCCCCCCCCCCCTCTCTGCTCCCATAACAGCCTCAGTATTTTGTGACTGGATAACAAGAAAAAATTTCCCCTGAGGTTCTGCTCCATGTTGACATTACAGCACATCATCTCCTGTCCCGACACATTCACACAGTTCTACTGGATTCACAGATGAGGTTCACTGAAACTTTTACTTTTGTGCCAGGAAGCATTATCCTGCTGGAAGTAGCCATTAGAAGATGGAAAACTGTGGCCATAAAGGAAAGAGCATGGTCAGCAGCTGGACTGTGACATTCAAACCATGATTGATTGTCATTAAGGGACCTGTAATCTTTCTGTCAGCTCCAAACAGTCATGCTATTCTCCTTTTATTTCGGTGTGTTTCTTTTCCCAGAACTCCTGGTTGCTTGGTATTGTTCATTCTCACTTCCACTGTCTCTTTAGATCACATTGAGGAGAGCACAGCAGTTGAATAACGGCCGTCATATGGCCATACAGTCCTCGTCTCTCACCATTTTAAATTCTGGATTGGATCATATTTGATGAGCCAAACAACAAGAGATGTACTGTTGTGGCCTGATTTATTCTGGTATATTTTGAAACAACTTGCTGTACTATGCTTGTTAATAAGCATTATGCTCATGTAACCTAAAACATGATAAGTTTAATAGTCCTTTTATTTTTATATAATGTAAAGTATGGTAATGGATTTGTGTCCTCTAATGATTGACTGGACATTTAGATGTTTTCTTTTCTACTTCACTTTTTTGTGAGATTGAAGTGTAACTTTTTTGTTTTGTAATCTCACCAGCACAATCCTCATTTTCCCTGTTTAATAAAACGTATTATTTTATTCAACTATTTTAGTTGATGATTGTATCTACTTCAGAATACGGGGCATTTAGGACTATGGGAACATTTACTACCAATATAAGTGAATAGAGAACACAAAAACCACTATTCGAAAAACAATTACACAAGTATATGTCAAATCAATTATCAAAATAGCCCGAGAAGTAGAGACTCCAATTGAAAAAAATAAAAAAATCCTACATATTTTTCAACACATTATAATTTGGTAAATACATCAGTCAGTCACATGCATGTTTTCTGTCAAGTCAAAATCAGTCAGGTGCGAATTCATCGGATCCAAGTCTCTCTATAAATATACTCTACGATTCCAGATGCAGCCAAATGGGCGTGTAGTCCCACTGAAAACATCTGAAAAGACTGAGAGTGAAACTGAAAATCATGATTAGACATAATTAATCTGTAAACCAATCATTGTTTATAGAATATTTTATTACAATGCACTAAAATGGTTTCTTTCTTTTTCTAATTTTTAGCTAAAAGAAAACATCTGGTGTATTTACAATTGGCTCCTCTTTTAAGGTTTTATTCTGTGCAGCTTAATTGGTTGTCCTTGCATTGGTACAAGGCCCAAAAAGATCCCCTGTTTCCCCGTATCCTTACAAATCAACCAGCTAAAGAAGGAGATGAGCAGCATTCTGCTATAAAGAAAAAAAAATCATTCTCATAGATTAATATAAGAACATTCTTTCTTTGCTGTGGACAATATTACTCCACTATATATGTACATACCAAATACTGGTTCGAAACTCTAGTGATATATAAAATATAAAAAATAACAATTCAGACAATTATCCATCCAACAATTTGATCTTTTTGCTGATTTGTTCATCGTCACTGCTGATCTGTCAACAGAAGTAATATTTGTTTGTGTGCAGGATTTTATCTACTGAGTAGGGTTAGGGTTATGGTTAGACATTTAGTCTTTTCCCTAAAGTTTGTTACGCATTGTGCCAGTAATTGAATTGACCACAAAGTGACCTGCTTTAAAGTATAGGTTTATTTGTATAGGACAGTGTTAGCTGCATATGTATTTCAGTAAAGGTTGATTTGCCTTGTCTTGTTTTTCCTTATATCCTTAGTGTGAGAAGTCGTGTCAATCACACAGTGGTTTCTTCTCTGTAATCCACTAATTATCAAGTGTATTCTAATTTTCTCCAAACTAACCAGAAATTCCAATTTATAATTTCCTGTTTGGATTTAAACACTACAGGCTTCATGCACGGCTCCTTCCATGGATTCCACACTAATTGGCAGAGTAAAAAAATAAAAGCTGAATGTGGCAAACAACATTGTGAAGTCTGTCCTCTGTGTGCAAATTCAATCAAGTTTTAAATCATGCACACCACATGAAGAACAAATGTTTTTGTTCTTTCAGGCTTTAAGCCGGACTGAATAAAAAAAGTGCAAGTTTAACGATAGATATGTGCAAACTGTCAAGGTGAGGCAAGGTTAAAGGTATGGTTAACTGGCCTTAAGTCAGTTAGTGGCACCATCTCACAGCAGCAGTTGATGTTCAGAGAGCAACAGCCTACGGAAAAATTCAATAGTGATGTTTGTGACGATGGGGGGGATCTCTCCCCTTGACAGACCGTCAACAGGAAACTAATTAAATGCACTGTGACAAAAGAATGTGGCGACACAAGCCGGACTCAGCGGATTAGGCTGGTGGGGATAAGCCTCCTGTTGATTGCCCATCGCATTCTACCCACCCTGGTCTCAACAATGTCAGTCCAGCAGCCTTGTTGTTCTTTCAATTAAGAATAACACTAGAAAGCAGTTGCTCCGGGTGACGAGCTGCATGTTCGCTGTGAGGAACTGTGACCAAAGCATGAATAGTGTAATTAACCACATGCCAAATGTTATTAGCGCTCATACCTCTCCCTCTTCTTCATTCAGCATGATATGGTATTTAGCGCAATTTTGCTGGTCTGTGACAAGTTGTCTGAGTGTTGATTAGGTTCAACATTCAGGAAACGTGGAGCCCACAAGCTGCAGGACATTTGTCGTCATGACAGACATCCTCAGTGTGCTGTGTTTTTCTCACTTATTATGAAAGTCAATTCTGAAACATTGGTCATTATTTGTGTGGATCAGGGACCTAAGAAATTCCTTGAACAGTTAGTTCGGTGGATTTTGTTACGACCACGGAAAAAAATACAATCAATTGTACTTCCTCTAGCAGTCATTATTACTGCAGCTACTAAAGCTGCATCATATTTGTGCATTTCGAGCCAATTTTGTGTCCCAATATCTGAGCTGTACGTCACATTTCAGAGTCTGACCTGTGTGGAGTACAGCAGCTATGTTCAGGCGTTCTGCTGCATTTATGACATCTCAAATGCTTTGTTCAGCTGTCGTCAGCCTCCTGCACTGTTGAAGCCGAGCCATGAATCAACACTCAACTCAGTGCCTTTTATAGACCCTGCGTTGACAATAGCCAGAGGCATAATGCTTTTGGATTGTCTGTCTATCCAATTCTTGTGGATATAATATCATAAGAAATGTGGTAGAAAATTGAGTGGGACTGAACATTTAACTGTTTAGACTTTGGTGTTTAAAGGTCAAGGTATTAGGAAAGGGTGGTTGATAATTCATTATATAACTCTTTAACTACAGAAGATAGTATCTATATCATGCAAGTGAGTGATTAAGGTATTGGTCATCCCCACAAGTAATAAATCATACAAGTCCAGTAAAGGCTGCATTTTAATGAATCCCAACTTTTGAGTAGAAAGTTGTGCACATACTGGATTTTCAAGTACCAATTTGTATGTTGTAACGGTTGTAAAAGAAAAGTAAATAAATTAAGGAAAGAGTATGACATTCTGCTTTTTCTGCACTAGTTGAGCGACACTCTGCTCTCAAGGTTGGGGAGGGGAGCCAACACGACTGATTAAGAAAACCTGTTATGCCTCCTGCACAGTCGTGGTTGACACATTTTGCATGTTTTTGTCACACTCCCTCATAAAAAAAACATTCTGCCACACTGTTTATCTGTGAGTTGGAATGAAGCGCTGCTACTAAACTGTTGATCCAGTTATATTATTGTAATAAAAGCACTTCAGGGATCTAATTACATCAGATGTGTGAAAATATTAGATAGATAGATAGATAGATAGATAGATAGATTGATAGATTTGTCTTCAGAAATCCATCTTGTGCATCTTGTCGCCGGAAACGTCGGAATTTTTTTGTAACCCTCTACTTACCAACAAACATGAACACACTCTCACACATAATTGCAATCCTGGGGCCCTGCTTGAATAAATCCAATGAATACCCCCATAACACCAGGATCTTCTCAGTAATTCATGCCTGAGTTGTCACACAGGGAATGCTCTTTTGCTGTTGTGAAACTGTAGAGTCCGTATCTCAGCCAGTTGTGGCAACGTATTAACAGAGCAGATGTAGCGACCCCTTGTAACTCATCTAATTCATTAGCATGGTAGCATCGTGTTGACCTCTGAGCCTCTGTATTCCGTTAAATCCCAGTCTCCCTCCATATTGTCCTTTTTTCCTCTTTGCCAGAGACAATTGCTGAGTTGCATCCGTGGTGGGAACTGCCCCGGACCCACCGTCAGTTCGCTGCAGTTGCCTGGAGATGTGAGTTTCTTCGCCAACCAACTGGCTGTTCCCACCGTGGAGTTTGCCTTTGAGCAGACCAAAGGGGAGGAGGTATGTTTAGACCTGCTTCACATACTTTCACGTTCACATTGTGCCCACTGATGACTCTGTTGTCTGACAACCCTCTCATTACTGTAGTGGAGTTTTCTTGCTAAGGAGTGCAAACAGAGAGTTTCTAATTCATGCAAACTCAGGAGGCTGTATTTTGTATTTTAATGTTTTTTTTTTCCGTTTTTGAATAATCTGCTGAGTTTGCCATAGGCCACCATTTGTTTATCTTCAGATCTTAATTAGAAGTGAAAACTTTCTCAGAGACGACACACACTCACAGCCACTAACCTATCAAGTCTCCTATTTAGACAAAAAGATTACACATTATTCCACTGCAGTAATTTGTCCAGTTCTGACATGTTGGGGGATTGGGTATGATAACAGCCATCTGCAGCAAAGAAGACTAATGGTTTTATTTTTGCAAAATGGATTATGTCTTTATAAAAGCAACAAATAACCCATCACACAGCTTACAAATTATGCATGCCCCCATTTACTTCTATTAAAAATGCAGTATTGATGCTTGTTGTACTGCCTTAGGGTGGAAACCCAGAGATTTAGCCGCAGCTAAGTCAGCCCACTCAAATGTGGAACTTTGTGCTTGGACGGCAACTTTGAGCTTAATTAGTGCGAGAAATCTTCATGATGTTTATCTGCCCTCGAGGCATCATCACAACCTGAAAATAATAGGTAGTGGAGGGTGAAATCCGAAGCACAGGCTTTATTTAACAGAGACAAAACACAAAATTGAATTAGAAACTGTATGATTCATAAATATGCCTGACCGTGTTAGGGGAAAGTCCTGTGTGCATACATTAGCATTGACTTTGTAGCATTTAGGCTTGGCTGCAGTAGTAGAAACATCAGTGCATGACCCCATTTCTAAGAGTGCTTCATTTCTTTTTCGGAAACTTAAGGAAAGCTGACAGAGACATACATATGTTACAGGGCATATAGTGCTTTTTTATTGACGTCACAAAATTTCATTCTGATTAGAATAAATTTCAAATTAGCAAACAATCATGCCTATCTTGAAATTAACTATTGTAATATTCTATCGAAAAAATCGATACATCAAATTATATTTACCTATCTTCCTAATTAACCAAAAACAGGAAGAAATTTTGTACAAGTAAAGAAGCAGTCTACTTCTACTGTTGAACAAATACTAACTCAATGAGTTAAAGCAGGCAGGTGAAAGAACAAACAGCTGTTGATGTGGAAGGTTGGGAGTGGAGGAGGATGTGTGTCCCCTTTCAGCTAAACAGCGCCACGTTCAGTCTTCTTATACTCTTTGATTGACCAATCCGCTGCAAGGACTCCCCGTAGTCCACCAGTCACAGTTCCGCCCTGGCACATACCTGTTCCCATTCATCTCACACTCCACACGCATGTCAATATGCACCAGGAGAGAAAATCACAAAATAAAACAAAGAAAAACAATGACCGCAGTCTTAACAGTGATTTTATTTTGAAGCAACAAACAAATATTAGTGCCACGGCCAGCATCTATCATGGATTATTGCTCATGCACTGATGATGTTGCAAACCCCCTGGGGTGTTGATTGTGGCCTCATTGGTTTAATTACGTGTATTTGTCCGGGATCATGTGCAAAAGCATTAATCTCAAAAGAAGAGTTGCTTTGTTCCAGATTCAGCTGCTACTTAGCCTCCATCTGTGTCTGGGCAGGTACAAACAAACCTGTGGGAAACATCTAAGCTGCAAATATGAAATTAATCTTCTCTTTAATTGGCCGACTTCCATCTCTACATCCGATAAACTTATGTAGCCTTACTATTAAGCTCTGCCATCTGTCATCTTAAATTATCGAAACAAATCCTAATTTATATGGCTGCAATGAGTGAATCTATCTGTAGAGCATCACAACCAACCAAGGAATAATGTCTTTATATTGAATGTCACTGTTGCAAAAGCACATGTTCCTTATTACTGTCAGGTTGTGTCAGTTTTTTGTATCACATTAAAGCTCAATCCCCCCCAAAAAATGTGTAGCATTGTTTATACGGTATGTTGCACAGATTTTTTAAATAGGCTTAGCTTTTTTCCTAAAATTGTGAGCTGAGAGCTAGATATATCAGCACCTTCTTACAAAATCATTATTGCATGTTTTTGTGTCATTATGGTCACAACATAGGCCATAAATGGAGCTCATAATAGAAATAGAAAAATCAGAGCTGTCAATTTGTGGAATATTTATCCCAGTTTACCCTCAGTAACATAGATTGTGTTTTTCTCTTTGTGTTTTCTACTGTGACACATTATCAGTACTGTCACGGTGACTGGTTCTTATTTTCAGCAGTAGTGAGCAGAACTCTGATACTCAGCCGATTTTTAGCTTTTCCTCAAAGAAAAAGGTCTGCTGTATTCCGTCCACGACATCTGGGCAATGGGGACAGTCGATTTTGAAGCAGATTTAGCCAGGAACTATTATTCAGTAAAAAAATTTAAGCAGTTTATGTACATGGTATGTTATTGAGTGATATTCTAAGTTTTTTTAGGGCCGACACGGACAATAATTAGGCGTGTTTTCACACTGAACTCATTAAGGTAATCTATCTGAGCCTGTACATATGGCCTCAAGCACATGATCACCTTTGGAGCAATTTCTGCCTCTGTTCAGCATTGTTAATTATTCCAAACAGACCTTTATATGCGATCTACTGTGTGTGTAATTATATCCATTCATCCTCATTTGACCAGTAAACAGAGTTGTGGTGCTGATAATGTGTCGGGAAACCAGCAGATGTTGTGTAGCAGTGCCATAACGTCCATGACAGGAGTGTGGTTCGTCGAACATTTGTTTGCCAGTGTAGCATCTGTTTCTTCTAACTCCATGAAACTTTTCCTTGCCGTGCAGTCATCACACCAGCCTGTGATTATTCACACTCTGCAATCATTTTACAAAGTTAGTTTTGCTAATGAGACGAGATGAGTCATCTGCAATTTCAAACCTGTTTAGGGCAGAAAAGTTTATATCCACGCTATTAAACAATGGCATGACTGGAAGACAGTTTGGCAGATGAGCAATATAACCATCATATCGCCATAATTATTCATCATGAAGATGCACACGAAGAGCTCCTCCCGTGTGTCTTTCTTCCCCACTGTGCACAGAAATCTGGAAGTAAGATTTCATCCTGCTGGTGCCAGGCGTGGGAGTCGTCTCTGACATATGTCATCTAGCAGTTGCATTGGCTTTGGGGGTCTGAAAGGAACTTCAGACAGGCTGTGAGGTGTGAGAGGAATACCTGACATCCCCTCATCCTTGCTGCTCTGTGGTTCCCGGCCACATTCAGGTGCAGGTGGGGATAGCATGGGATCAACAGAGCCAGACGAATCTTCTCTCTTGACACGTCCATGTACTCTATTTAGACTGGAGGCCATTACTGTTGCTCTCTCTAGAGACAATACTAGTCCTCAAAAATCTGAGGACCATAGCTGTGACACCTGCCCTCCTACTGCCTCTGCACATCTATAGTGAACAGTGTGAAACGCGATCTCAGGACTAGTAGGTGTGGACAAATTGGGTTTGACTGACAGCTCCACTCTAGTTCATTTTGTCATTTTTGTATGTGTTTGAGGAGAATTAGTTGTAGGACACTGGACTATTTGCAAAGGGAAAATTCAAGAAAATAACACTTTTAGTTTTAGCATTTTGAGATTAGCATAGTAAAACCTGTTCTCCTTCTTCTGCAACATCATACATTCTCTCAATATTTCCAACCTTTTTCAACCTGATCAGGTCTATTCATCCAGATGAACTAAAAACTATCTCTGTGAGTGTGCAGAGACTTTAAACTTTTTTTTAAATGCTGTCTAAAACATAGCAGAGCATAAAACACAGCTTTGCAAAATGTCTGGTTTTAGTAGATCCAGGTCAACAACAAATTATGCTTCCCTGGTTTTTAATTAATATAATATCTTCTTCTGCGTCATATCAGCAAGAGCTATAATTATCTAATGGTAGATTTGAACCCATGTGCCAGTAAATTCTTCACAGGCTGGACAGGCTATAATTCAAATCCTGTTGACAAAAGAAAGAGAAGCCACAAATAACTGCTTCTATTAATTGACTCCTTTAGGTCAATGTGACCTGTAAAATGAGTTATCTGTGTCATAAAAAGACAACACATTGAACCAGCTTCTGAAGTCTGCCCTCACGTGTTTAACAAGCAATTTCAATTTATATTTTTTGGGGGGGTGGGGGGGGGGGGGTTGAAAGTTAGTATTGACTGTTTCCCTCAGATGTGAAATCTGCAGGTCTCAAAGCTGCCTGAGGCACAAGTTTGTGAGATCTGTCGAGCTCCTGGACCCCCTCTATTTAGCAAAACATCCTGGGATTACAGTCCTGTCTTTTCCTTATAGTCTGGGTTGGTTGAAAAGTGTGTGAAATGTATGAATGAAAATATGTTGAAAAGGGCTTCAAGTGGTTGTTACAACTAGAAAAACATAATATACTGTAAGTGCAGGGCTTTCTCCATATGCTGCGATATGGATGACCTTCCTACGGTGGCCCTGAGAGCTCAACGAACAGCAACTTAAGAAAACACATGCAAGTTGACAAAACACATGCAAGTTGACAAAACACAAGCAAAGTAAGAAAACATCTTCATCAATTTCACAACACAACACAACACATTACAGAAACGCGCTGCAAATAGACACACGCGCTGCAAATAGACACACTCGCTGCAAATAGACGAACGCGCAGCAAATAGAGGCGACAACACAACGGAAGTGTTTCCAGAGGACAGGTAAAAGGGATGGACACAGGAGACACTAAAACGTCCAATACACCATACAATTTCGGTTCCGCACAGGGTTCGGCAACCCGCGGCTCTGGAGCCGAACGCGGCTCTTCAGTCCCTCTGCAGTGGCTGTACTGTACAGTGTTGTGCATATGTTTCGCGATTGCTGAACTTAACGAATCACTTTTCATATTTTTAACGTGAACGTAAAGATGAACGTGATTGAAAGTCACGTTACTTTTTTTCAATCATCATCGTATCAGGCCCTCATGAAATACCAGAAGCGGGTGTTTGTGTGTTGTGTGTGTGTGTGTGTGTAGCGGGCTGACCGGTCTCGGGTCTCGGGGCACCGACCCCGCCCACTCGCTCAGTAGAGGGGGCAAAATGTCTCTTCTGATAGTAAAGGTTTCAAACCCCTGCTCACTATGGACAATACATTTCCTCACAAACAGGGGCTTGCTTGTTAGCGCTTCTTATTCAGTTTAACAGGAGAAGACGGGATGTCTCTAGATCGGACCATCTTCAGAGCTCAGAGCTCACTGTGGCTCTCTCCGAGCGAGTGGGAGGGGTCGGAGCCCGGGTGCGCTGGCCACACACGCGCACACACACACACACACCCACGCCCGCTCCTGGTATTTCATGAGGGCCTGATACGATGATGATTTAAAAAATGAACGTGACGTTTAATCACGTTCATCGTTACGTTCACGTTAATAATATGAAAACTGATTTGTTAAGTTCAGCGATCGCGAAACATATGCACAACACTGTACAGTACAGCCACTGTAGAGGGGCTGAAGAGCCGCGTTCGGCTCCAGAGCCGCGGGATGACAACCCCTGTGCGGAACCGAAATTGTATAGTGTATTGGACGTTTTAGTGTCTCCTGTGTCCATCCCTTTTAGCTGTCCTCTGGAAACACTTCCGTTGTGTTGTCGCCTCTATTTGCTGCGTGTTCGTCTATTTGCAGCGCGTGTGTCTATTTGCAGCGCGTGTGACTATTTGCTGCGTGTTTCTGTAATGTGTTGTGTTGTGTTGTGAAATTGATGGAGATGTTTTCTTACTGTGCTTGTGTTTTGTCAACTTGCATGTGTTTTGTCAACTTGCATGTGTTTTCTTAAGTTGCTGTTCGTTGAGCTCTCAGGGCCACCGTACCTTCCAGTCAGGCACTTTACAACTTGGGCATACAACTGATATTTGACCATTGATCCTTTATTGAGCCATATGAAGCTATGGAGGGAGCAGCATTAAGTAGCAGACCAAAGCAGCATCTGCAGCTGATTTACACAGGAAAACAGTTATCAGCCTGTCTAACTGTAAAATAGACTCAACTGCAGCTAGGTCCTGTATAGCTTGCCTTTTAACTTAGTCGTAGGATAACCACCGTCAAAGAATTCATTGCCCTCCGATGATAAAGCTGGGTTTGCAGGCGAGCTGTAGTCTAGTGCAATCGCAGTGGTGAGGCAGGCCAAGCTGGTGACACAATTAGGAAATCCTTCATTGACCAGACTTATTAGGTGTTATCCGATTTGGCCACTCTGAGTAGAATGAGTCCTCCAAACGATGCAGTTCCGAGAATTGGGACACAGCTACAGGTACATTTTATTGCACCACTCCCTGTTGTGACTTCAGGACAAAGAATGTATTTCTCTGATAGTTAATGTGTAAGATCTTGTGTTACTTCTATTGTCAGATAATCTAGATCTTCCTGTGTTAAGTACCAGTTGCAAAGATGCTTATCACCCCCAGTGTCATTCAGCATTACCCCAGTTTGCTGCAGAACAATTGGACGAGGAGTGAAAAGTAAGACTAACATTCCACATACACCCCTAAACAAGTAATTTATCACACTTGTGACAATATGCTTTGAACCTGGAAGCATTTCCATCACACCACCTCAGTGCAGCACATCAGGCCTTAATGTATTATTGGCTCTGGCAGCAGAAATACTGTTTTATTACACCGATATGTGGTAGCATTCAAATGGCATTTCTCAGCCGCATGTTTGCGCTGTAAAATACAGTAATGGAGTCTTGTTAAGTGGCAGTAGATACCTGTCAGAGCCTTCAGCCTTCCTGGAAGTCTGAAGCTTATGAGGAATGATAGAAAGATATTACATCTGCATCCCACTCTCCCCTGCACTGCTGCCAGGCTAAAGTCTCCATTGGTGCTTCAAATGGTTATGATACCAGGGGCAGTCATGCAAGCAAAGGCACATGAACACACAGCCATGTGCTTGCATTTGTGCATGCTTCCATTTGACAAATCTTAGATGAGAGAATTCCATCTAGGACTTTGAAAATGAGGATGAGTGGGCGTGAGAAGGCATATGAATGTAACCTGTGGAGAGGTGGGAGCCACCAGAGTGAGAATGAAGAAGCTGCTGAAGTAGGATGACGAGTTGTTAACATCAATAAATCATTATCTTTTTTAAATTTTGAGACATTAGCACAAATTACTGTACGTCTTTGCCATAGTCTCTAGAGTCCTGTGCACTGCATGTTTTATTTGGGTTTAGATGGATTGATTATCATATAACACAAAAATGGAAAATGAGAACTTTACCAACCAAGTCATTGGGGCTTTGTTAGAAGACTCCTTCAGAGCCACAGAAGACGTTACAACTCTATTCACAGGCTGAGAAGTAATCCATGTGTGTGAGGGTCCTTTTAACCCTTCATACATCCATTTTCTTGAACTTTCTCGGGGACAACAGGCAGCTTAACCCAGGCCTAAAATAAATGCTATTTACTCAACTTCACAGGTACAGCTAATTTCAGTTTCTCGGCATGTCTTAGAACTATGGTGCAAAAGGAGGGGGAAACCCATGCAGAGATATTTTGAAAGATCGTAAAACATAGTTACTATCTCTTTAGAGATTTAGAGGGCAGTTATTGTAAACTGACATTATCATTAGCAGCTGACTCAGTTAAGCTGATTTATTGGTGGATGAGCTGTTTGGTCCAATGAACCTTGCTTAAGAAGATCTTCAGCCCTCTCTGTACGTCCGATACTTTACTTTGCTTTCCAAACACAGAAAAATGCTACCAATCCTTTCATGACACAGCTTTTTATTCATGAAAGCCTTTATTATCACCTCCATTTAATAGCTTCTGAGTCACAACTTGAAGTTCGAGATGAGAACATGAAAATGTACTTTATTTTGTTCTGATTGGGTCAAGGGTGATTTTCAGATGACCCTACAGCTGAAGTTGTACTGCTGAGGAGAGGAGAGTCTGAGCGTGCACATCGTCCCCAGCAGAAAGGCTGGAGATACTAGAAACTCTTTCCAGCTATGGAAGTTAAGGGTTAGGGTTAGACATTTCCTGTTGCATCATTTCTATTAATGAATTTAGGGTTAGTGAAATATGAAGAAAATACTGTACTTTGTAAAACTATAATAATGTGATTCTGTAAACTGCACTGAATTCACCGAACAACATACCAACCCTTACCACATGTCTTTCCACCCCGGTGCTTTGAGGTTGGTGGCTTGTTTGATGGTCTGACATTCTCCACACACACGTCAAATTATTCCTTCTTGAAACATCACTGTTGGAGACGTAGCTGTCACTTCTCCCTGCTGCCAACCTGACGTACGTCAAAACCCCGCTGAACACAGTCTTACACTGAATCAGCATGTGTGACTGACTGTGGTTTAAAAAAAGCACTTGCCAGATGTTTCATCATTCCCACTTCACTCTGAAAACAGACTGTTTTAAGCTTAATCTCACAATGTACTGTTACTTATCAGCTCAGATTTGTCTTATCTGAAATCCAAATGGCTTTGACTTACAAAATGCCTATTATAAAAGGTGGTAAGCAGAAAGATCAGAGAGGTTGAAGATGAGGTAAATCACTTCTCTTCCTAAATCGTTTCCCCTGAACTACTTATCCGTGTTGCGCATCAGTGCTTGGAGGTTCAAGTTTTATTTCCCCTCAATGTACAGTTTATCAGGTGCGGATCACTAAGTGTGAATATATTGTATATTCCAGGCACAAATAACTGAACTTGCATGACTTATATTTGTATTTCGTCTCTTATTTCACCTCAGTGGCAGTTACTTGCTTTTTCAAGCAAGATAAAAGGGAAAGACAAGGCCTCACATCTTTGGTTGGCTGGCAGAACATGTAAGATTATAGCGATATGACTGGTAAATGTAACTGAGCTAGAATTGGTGGTTTCCAACCTTTGCTTTGATTGTAACACAGCACTGATATGAATACAGTAGTTCTACTTGGCAATGCTGTCGGAAAAATAAATGGTGCTTTCAGCTATCTCCATCTGCTACAGGACCCTTGCCTCGAACGTCCCATTGGCCTCTCAAGAGCACTCTGCATGGCTTCCCTTCCATTTGCATCCCACCATGTTTGTTGACAAGTCCAGCGCAGTCTAACTAATTGACGCAGTAGTATCACTGACGCGAGATGAAATCTAGTGTAAGTGCAAAAAGCCTGAAATCGATGTTATAATTCGAATAACATCCTGACATTGATCACACAGGTATAAAAGGGTCTCATATACACCCGTTTTCTCAGAAAATCTGATTATTTACCTTGTCATCCAGCATCATGCAAAGACACCACACCCATCTTCCTCTATGCATCATGTGGATTTCCCCAATCCCCAATCCCATAGTTCATTCCCTGTTCTTTCATAATCCCATATTCTGTTCCTTGCTTTTGTTCTTTGCCCTGGCATTCACTCCTCTTTCCCCTAATCCTCAGTATCTCACCCTTCATCTCTCGTCATCTGTGCAGCATGTATTCTGTCTTAACCAGGAGGATTCTGCTTAACTCCGACCTTAAGCTGTCACAATTCCACTTTTAAATAAAAGTCAAGTCGAATTTAAAAGAGCCATCCATCCATCTATTTTAGTTTTCCCTTAAAATATCCTCCTGCGCCTCCCAAGGCTATATATATGCTATGAATCCCATATAATAAAGATTAATGTCAGCCCAATAAGGCAAGTAAATCCTATTCTGCAAATAAAAATAGTAGGCAAACTGATTTAATGGTTTACCCTTCACTGCATCCCTGGGTTATTAATCTTCATCACTTTCTCTCATCGTTGTCCTCCTCTGTATCATCCCCTCTTCGTGCGTCATCCACACCACTTCAGTCGTAAAGGAAAGGTTCTCTCCATTTTTCTCTCTCTCTGACTTTCTCCTGCTTCAGCAGCACCTGACTCTCTCAAACACAAATGCAAACACCCAAAAACACACACACACACATTCTCATACACACACTCACTCAACAGCTGTTCAGTCCAATCAACTGGATTAGAGGGTTTAGTATCAGTATCAATTACCTCCTCAGGAACAAACAGTGCCAGAAATTGTCCCTAGCAAAACTCCCAGACCTTCTGGAATCCAGAGGGCATGTTTTGTGTGTGTGCTCTTTAGAGGCATTCTTCATTTCGTGTTTCAATTTACTGAAACATTTTGTGGGCTGCGAAATGATCAGTCTGTCAGAGTCGGCATCTGCGATTCCAAAGAATTTCTTAACTACTTTCCCCAGATAGAACTTGTAACATCAATATGTCAATCAGTACTGCATCCATCTTGCATACATAAAGTGAATCAGGCAATATGCTGTGTCATAAGTCAAAGGATTCAAATCATTGATTGGATTGATTTGTACATATAAAATGTTCCATTATCTTGACCCTTATTTATATTTTTCTTTTCTTCAGTTTGATGAAGCATCTCTCTACCTGATGTCTCCAAGCGGGATCATTAACTATTAATGCGTTATAATCTATTGTGATTTATCATTATAAATAAGCAATGAGTTGTTGATATTTCTTTAACGAACAATTATCCAGATTGGTGGTCCCAGATGAGTCCACAACTCTTTAGAAAATAAACATAGATAATAAGACAAATGAGAAGAGGCTAGGTGATGAGGAACAAAAGAGATAGCATGTTGAAGTTGATGAAGAACACAGAAAATGGTGAAGTAAAGCTTAGAGTAGTGTCAAATGTAGAACAGCCAATGCATTTTAAAGGAATTGTAATGCCCACCAGTTCGCAAGATTTTCTACTCACATGATGATAACGTGGAAATACAATGGGCCTCATTCAAGAAACATTTTCTAAAACATGTAATGCACTTCATATTTGACCATTTTAGTTATTATGGAAACCAACATATGTAAGATCTCATCTTTTATTTTTTAGCTTTCTTAAAAATTACAGGTAATTACATCCAAAGATGACCTTTAAGCTGTTGTGTAACTGAAGTAAAAGCTAAGTTTCTTAAGTAATTTCTTAAGTCATTGTTCCATTTAATGGAAAGTGAAAGGCAAGCCCAATCGTTCCGCTTCAAATTCCATTTTCTTGTGTGGATCTGTATTTAGAATATAATCCCATCTTCACCTTGTTAATATACTTTAGTGTTACAATTTAGCGACAGTGTACAAGTTGAAGGTCACATGACTGTTGGACCCAGCCACCAACATTTGCATGCTTTTCATGGGCATAATTAGAGGCATTTGAGAGGCCTGCACGCACTCTCACTTGGACTATTTCAACATTTGTGGCTGTTTATTAAGAGTCTCCTAAAGTGTTGCTGTATGCGTTCTTCTCCTATTAGTGACTCAGGACTTGTCAGTAGCATTTTAACATGCAATCTGGAGTAGGAGGATTTTCCAGTTAGCTACTCACTCACATGGTAAATAGCAGAGCTGCCACACAGAGCAAGAACAGACGAAGAGACCAACACGGACACTGCAAAGAGTTGCATGCACAGAGGGCTCCTGTGTTTCTGTGCAAGACTGATTACGGGCACATTTATGTTTGATTTATTGAATCACTTTTGAGGTACTGTGTCTATATTAGTTGTTTCAATTTGGGTTGAATAAAATGTTAACTGGTGAGGGGCTGTTGTCTGGCCGTGTGGCCCACAGAGGAAGGGTCTGCTTTTCTCTGTCTGGCAGCTTTCTCTGCCACTTTTAACCAGGGCAGTGAAACGCTAACTGGACTCAGCAGTGCTAATAAACCCCCTGGCACTGCTGGAGGTGTTCTGAAGAGTCACCTCCACATGTGGGGTCTGACCAACACAGCAGCCATCCTCTGATAGAGCTGTCATGTTGTCAATCGGTTTTGCATAACGTTGTTGGTGACGATAAATAAATTCAATGGCAAAGAAGTACAACAGTTGACTCAGCAGGCAATCATTGTTGAAAATCATAGATGTCCTTGAAGTAGAGAAGAAAACACATTTTGGTACATTTTGATCTTGTGTGGACAGAATATTCATACTGAGAATTTTTTTTATTTAAGTCCATATATTTGTATTCTATTGTCCTGTTAATATTTTTTATTCTCTTGTCTGCCTCATCCTGACCAGCCTGCTGCTGTAACAAGTGCATTTCCCTGATGTGTCGATTAATAAAGTTGTATCTATCATCTAAAGTTAAAACACAGGTTTGAACTTTTTTCACAAATGACGCACCTTAAATATATTTGTATGACTGAAGGCAATCAAGATCAAGTACAAATTCAATACTACTTTTATTACAGAACTGGCTTTATCATGCAGGGATTATTTATTACCCAACTCATGTTTCTAATGGTAAGTTTAGCAGAATTGCTTAAATTCTGGCACCAGTAGTTTGGTTTAGCTGCCAATATAAGTTTGGGCAATTGTCTGTATATTTTTGCATGTATTTACATCCGTTACCTCTGGTGCTCTAAAACCAGACTAATAAAATACTTTTTGAGGGAATGACATTTTGTTAAAGGAGAATGTTGGAAAAAATCTGAGATACATGAGGCCTTTCAATAGCAAAATAAATTAACGATTAAATAAATAAATGTGGAGAGAAATCTGATTTTATCAGAGGTTTTACTGAGGTTATTAAATAGCCGTGGTCAGGAAGGAACATCCAACAGGTTTGTTACAGTCTGACTCATCGCTCTTTAGCCTGTTGTAGGGCATTTTCTCAAGTAGCTCAAGTATACACAACTGCAGGAAATAGCAACACTCTACCTCTTGTCTCAAAGAGTCAGCTCTGTAAATGTATCTCAAACAACAACTTATTTTTTCAATTATCATTCTGTCTGAAATTGCATAACCATATTCACATATCGAATGTCTCTAAATGGGAGAGACAGGGTATGAGGGTATTTGGCCATTTTAAGTTCAAACCCATAGCCCTGTGGCTAATTCATGACTTGGAGCAAGGCTGGCAGATTTAGCATGGATCTCTCTATCCCCTTGTGTCTATGTAACCCTTTTCTCGAGTTGAGCTTGCTTTGAATATGTGTGTGTGTGCGCATGTCCGAGCAGGTATACATGTACGTATAAAGTCTATATATGTGTCCTCATGCATGTACAAATCCATCTCTGGACCACCAAGTTATTTTACCCTCAAGCTGTACCATTGCGATGTATGTCTGTGGATATGTCTGCATGCTTGTTTGAGTAGGTATTTTTGTGTGTGAATGTGTTCTGTGTAGTTGTATACAGGATGCAGGAGCATGTTTTATTGTGTGTTTTTTAGCTGCACTGTGTTTCCTCCCTCACATCCAGCACAATGAGTCTAATAGGAGCATGCGTGAATGAATGCATACAAATTGTCCAAGTTCCACTGCTGTCTGTGAGTGTGGTCTCGTCATACAGCCCTAACTCAGTCTGACAGGCGAACATGCGTCTAATTTGGTACACCGGAGGATGCAGTAATGCTGGAAGTCACAAAAATGGAATGTGAAGACACACAATCACCCACATGTCCACATTTGGAAATTCAGCACATACAGTATGCATTTCTTTATTTAAACTCAGACATTGGCAAGTATATGTTCAACCCTGATCCCATTACATCACAGTTTTCAGATACTGCATGCACTGAGTAGGACCCTTAACTGGTTGGTGCTCTCTTGTAGAAAAACTCTGTACGTTGTAAATGTGTTTCAAGCTGCAGTATTTCATATTTCTGGATGATGAACCCATATAGAAATATCACCAACTTTGCTTTCCCCCTCTAAGCCCCTTCTGGTGGCGACTTCACTGTTGTTGGTTTACTCTCACTGCTCTGATCATTTAGCGGTGTTTTGAAGAAAAAACCTGAAAAACACATATTTTAAGACCTGAGAGAACCAAATAACCAAAAGTAAAAATTTGAAGATAGTTGACGATAGCGGAGGATTGAAATACTTGAGCTCGGGCACAACATTCAAGTGATGCAATGTTGCGAAAGCCAGTCAGCGCTGAGAATGAATCTCACAGGGTGATCTAACCCGCAACTGGTTGGCTTCAGTTAGAGATGGAAATGACAGTTATATATAGACAGCTCCTAGAGAAGCCAGTGAAAGTCCCCCAGCGATGTTCTCCTCTGGATGGTCCTATGGAGCAATGCACAATGGTGCTGGCTCTACATGCATTTCCACAACTGGTGCAATGCAGTAGTTGCAGCAAATAAGTTTGATCACCACAGAAATGAGCTACTTAACAATGGTGTTGAAAAGAATGTAGTGTTGTAGTGGACATTGCATGGGTGTGCTAAAGCTAGCAAAGCATTTCAGAAAATCATGTTAGCCTGCAGTGCAGTTTTCCCTGTTGACCTTGAGAGTCCATTTTAATGTAGTCAATAAGCAAATTTGTGAACAGTAAAAATCATGTCAATGTGTATGATTGTTCAAATTGTAATCCTTTACTCATTACATTTTTTGGCTGCAGCAAACAGTAGTGTTTTAAAGTCTGCTTTAATTGAACTAAAGTTAAAAAATACCTCAGGTATTCAGGGAGCTTGTTCCACAGCGTGGAAGCATAGAAACTAAAACTAGCTTCACTTAGCTTGGTTTTAATTCTGTGAACACTGAGTCAATCTGTCCCATATGACCTGAGGGGTCTGCATGCCCCATAGAATACAAATACATAAGAGATGTATTTAGTGCTGTATCAGGCTAGTAATAGGATTTTAAAGTCCATACTTTGGCACACAGGAAGCCAGGGCAGTGATGTAAGGACTGCTGTGTAATGTGCTCCACTCCCTTAGTGTTACTGAGGACTGTGGAAGAGCTGCAGCTGTCTGGTTGATTTTTTTACTTAGACCTGTGAAAGCACCATTTCAACAATCTAGCCTGCTGTAAGAAACATATTAAAATTTTGTATGTATCTTTAGAATATTTTTTTGTTGGGTTAGGGTTAGGGAATTGTAGGTCAATGTTTTTATAACTAAAACCATTACTCCCACATTTCTGGCTTGATTTGTGTATTCATGTAGTCATAGATTGAAAGTGAGCACTTACAGGTCTTTGGGGCAAGTTACACTGTTTTGAACTGATTTTGTTTAGTTGGAGAAATGTCTGTCACGTCCAGTGTAGTGACCTGCTGCTAATGTTGTGTTAAGTTGTGTGTCATTAACTTAGTTATCATAAGAGACACTGGAATATTCCATAATCGGAGTAAGAAAGACCATGTAGATGTTAAAGGACAGTTCACCGAAATTACCATGACCTATTCACCATTCATAGACCCTGGGACACACCATAGTGTTGCTACATCCACTATAGCTAAGCCACTTGCAGTGGACTTTGAGGCTTACAACACAGTTTATATTACCTCGTTTTGAGTCAAATATGATTGTCTGGGCTTGCAGACACTTGGATGACACCACACAAGCAGTATGGATGCATGCTGTGTTTTCTCTGTTGTTTAATTTTGTCTGAAGAAGGACTCACCCTTGACTTCAATTGTTATGGATTCTGCTGCAAAGGGTTTTGTGGACTCAAACACTACTCCCACCGCTACATCGGCATAGTGGTGACAAAATATTGAGTGCATTTTTCGGGAACTATGCCTTTAATTAAATCAGTGTTTGCAAGCATTTATTTATTCATGGTCAGTTGTTGGAAAGTGACGGACATGTACATATAGTAAAATGAAACTAGGCAATGTCTATGCAAGTGTTGTTCTTCAATATACAAGGTGTTAAAAGCAGATAAATTGTACTTTACGCACAGACCAAGCAGTCACTATGTTGTAAATGTGCTTTAGAAACAAGTCCCACCTACTTTTCCAGCCTGTCATATGGTCAACTTTGACAAATGTCGCACCAAGATAAAGTTATACCGAAACCAATATCAGTCTGAATGCAGTGATAGTCAAAATTTAGACTAAAAAGCATTAACACAACGGTTTTACACCAAAAGCCAACCCTCTTTATCCAGTCTCTTTACCCTCCTCTTGATGAAAACCAGTCTGCTCTGATCAGTCAGCCGGCCAACTCTTTTGTGAAAACTCTGCCCCTTTTAGATCCATTTATAGATTTGAAGTATCTCATTATCACAAGGAACCTGAAGTTTTGCTTCCTGCCACCTGCATTGAGCTATGTATGTAAAACAATGTTTATCCAGTGCTGTTTTGTTTTAAACTTATCTAATTGTGGTGTCAGGCTGCTCATGACAAGTATCAGGAGTTTGGTCCAATTCTGGGGAAAGAGTTTATTTTGAGAATTTATTTGAGAATTTATCCATAAAAACTATTCATTTCTCTTCACGATATATTATTGCATTAGTATGATATCATTATGCAGTTAAACCACCATCTGCCTAATAAAACAAATTCAGTACACTTCCTGGCAGAGAATCAGAACACTGTTATGGATTCTTTGGGTAAAATTTGTTTAGCAAGAAGACATCACTGCTTCTGCAGGCCAAGTTGAATATTTTGATGCACTACTTAATGTGCCAACCTTGAGTTCAGCTAGTTTAAACCGTTCATGCATATATCTCTCCTGTATTTTTTTCCACAGCCCAGAGGAACAGTAAGGAACTCAGGACCTTAACCTGCATTTGACTGTAGGAACCTGATTTGGTTCTTGGGCCATAGATCCTGATCCACAAATAGTCCCTGCTCCCAAGGTAGTAGGTGTTAGTTGCCATATGGTATCCTCAAAAATGAACACTGTGCTGAGGGGTATACAGTTTTATGCTAACATGGAGTAAGTGGGGTATGCTCTGGGGTCTGTTCAGATTAATCTGAGTTATGACTGAGAACATTTTTGACACAAATTTTAATATTTTTAAATAAGTTTATTACTTCCTTGAGCTATGTCCCAGCCACAGCTTTAGATCCAACTTCTGTATCGGCAAATGTTTTGAATCAGCAAGCCAATCTACCACCATGGTCAGAATTCTCATTTATACAACATACCAACCTTCCAGATCACTCTAAAATAATGATATGTTTCACAGAGAAGGTGGGCAAATAAAGGAGAGCCTGATGTGCAAGTAAATAGCTAATTGTGTGTAAGCCAATTGTGTGATTGCACAAACAAGCAATCATAAAACACTCAACTTTCCTAAATGCATATGGATATTATACAGCCAAAATACGATGAATAACTCAATGTTTCTTTTGTCTAAACCCTAACCACATGTATCATTAAACTGCATGTACTTTGCTTCTGTAGATCATAAAAAAACAGTTAAATTGTCTTAATTTAAGGTTTCAGATGTAGCATACTTCATAACATTCACTCTAGTTATTTGGCCTTGTAGATTTCCCGGTGGTGAACTAACTAGACCAGCTGGGGACGAAGGGCATAAGATGTGGTCTAGATAGAGCACGGTAGAGAGAGGGAATGAGAGAGACAGAGAGTTTGTACTTACTTTGGGAACCCTAGGAGACTCTAAATGAATATGTCAACAAACTATTGATCCAGGCGCTGTCACTACTATTCATTATCTTGGCCCTCCTACCTCTTGTTCCCAGTCTCTCCATCTTTGGCTCTCATGCTGTCAAATCCAAATTTGTCTCATTTCTCTCTCTCTCTCGCTCATATTATCTCTCGCTCATATGGTGCCCCCAGTCATAATCAAATAACTGTCACAGAGATGGAGTGTATCTGGAGCTGGGATACAGTTCAGTGTATGTGTGTGTGAATATGCTTTTTCAACCTATGTCCTCACAAAAGTACTAAGATTCTTAGGAAGTTGATTCAGGGAAAGGCCTTGATTTAGGGTTTAAAATGAGAATAAAGGCAATTCAGTCTTCTGTTTTAAACATACCATGCTGTGATAATTGTATACTGCATTTTAGAGACCATGTCAATCTCACACTTTCTTTCAATTCACACTTCCTGGGCTCCATCATAGAACAACTCAGTTCACACCTGGTAATAGTCTGTAGAAATAAGACCCCATTCAGACCTTGTATTAAAATCCATACTGAGTTTGTCTGTATATCAGAGAGAGAGAGAGAGAGAGAGAGAGAGAGATTTTGATTTTTCAAGCCACTTTTATTTACTCAGTTTTCAAAAACACAAGTTACATCAACATAAAAACAATATTCAATTCAAAATATGACCAAACACCAGCTTATCTATTGTCACAGAACATAAAACCTGCTTGAGGCACCACATCTTCTCAAAATCTTCTACATTATTTGACAAAATAAAGAAAGAAAAAATCAGTTTTCAGCCTCGCTTTTAACATTTGTTTAAAGATGCAAATAACATCTACATCCAGTGAGTCTTCAAGTTTTTTCCTCCTGGAGAGATAGATCGCCATCTTTGCTTGACCCAAAAAAAAGTTGAGGGTTGACATTTTATTTTGTTTTTACTGTTGTACTTGTAACCCAGGATGAACATTTGATCTGTGAAAACTTCTTCAAATAAAGCACACAGGTGAGTCAGAAACAGAAACAGTGAGGAGAGTCGACCACACTTCAGAAAACAATGAAGAACTGTCTCCCTCTGTGGACAGAAGGGACACGTAGCAGCAACTTCAGAGTTAATCACCGAAACAAAAGCGTTTACAGGAACAGCTCCGTGTAGAACCCTCCACTGTAAGTCCCCCCCCCCCCCTCTTAGTCGGCGGTGGTTTGTACAGGGCTCTCCACTCCGGCCTCTGAGCCTCCGTCAGATCCAGATGAGTCCTCCATGGAGAGTCACTCCGGGCTTCTAGTCTGTTCTGGTTCAGAAACTTCACTAGTAAATAATACATAGTTTTCCCTGTCATGGTGCTGAGTGTATTACCAGAGGCAGTTTTTAATTTCAACAACAAACCTTCACATTTTATCATAGGAACAATTGTTAACTCAGGAATAGGATCACTGGTGTCCGGCTGAATGAGTCCATCCCGGTAATCAGTGATCAACTGAAGTTCAGGGTGAGTCAGCTGCTGTTTCCTGCCTCTCAGCAGGAAGCTGACCACCCTGACTGACCTGATCCCCAAACGTGAGGCCAGACCTGCAGCGTTGTCCAGGTGAGGGCCACACACCTCCACCACATGGTCCAGTGTGAGGACCCGGGCCTCGCACAGTTTTTGATTCAGGCCTGGTTCTGCAGCACACCGGAGCCGATTCCCGTGAACCACTGGCTCTTTGAGGAGCCAAAGCAGAGAGTCAGAGTCTTTCAGTCTGCCCTTCTGGAACATTCCCCACACTCTAAGCAGTCCTTTGTAAAAAAGTAGAAGGTTGTTGAACTTACATTCATTCACATCCATTAGAAACCACGACTCAGCCAGGCCTAGCCCACCACACCGCTCGAGTATGGCACGGGCTACTGGTCTCCAGACCAGGTCCAAAGGACCAGTAAGGAGTCTCTGGACAAAC
The DNA here is from genome assembly GCF_949316205.1 of Platichthys flesus. Taxonomy (NCBI): domain Eukaryota; kingdom Metazoa; phylum Chordata; class Actinopteri; order Pleuronectiformes; family Pleuronectidae; genus Platichthys; species Platichthys flesus. The sequence goes on along the minus strand of NC_084953.1, from coordinate 24,125,460 downwards.
TGGAGTCTGAAAGCGGCCCCCCTACTCGCCAAGTGGACAAGGCCATGTCCCCCCTCCTCCGTAGGTAGAAAGAGGACACTCTGTGGGACCCAGTGCAGACGGTCCCAGAAGAAGTCCACCATCACGGCCTGTATCCTGGCCAGCAGACGTGCTGGGGGGTCCACACATGCCAGTCGGTGCCACAGCATGGAGGATAGGTTGTTTATAATGAGGGTGCGGCCTTTAAACGACATGTGTGGACGAAGCCACTTCCATTTTTTAAGGCGTCCCTCTACCTTCTCTAAAACATTATCCCAATTTTTGCTTATGAAGGTTGCATCCCCAAGATAAATACCTAGATATCGAAGACCCTCTTTTTTCCAGGTCAACCCCTCCGGTAATACAAGTTCTCTCCTCAGCTCAGTTCCCATTGCTAAAGCTTCACTTTTTCCCCAGTTAACTTTAGCAGATGATATTTTACTGAAATGATCGACATTTTCAACCAATTTATCGATGTCCTCTTGTTTTTGAACAGAGACCATGACATCATCAGCATAAGCAGATACTTTCACAGTTTGTGGACACCCTGGGAGATTTGCACCTGACAGCTGTACCCTCAGTCTGTGCAGGAGCGGCTCTATGGCTAGAGAGTACAGCATGCCAGAGAGGGAGCAGCCCTGTCTGATTCCCCTCTGGACTTCAAAAGGAGAGCTTAATCCACCATTAATCTTTAAAACACTCTCAATGTCACTGTACAAAGTCCGGATCATGGCTATGAGACCAGGGCTGAACCCAAACACCTGCAGCACCTGCCACAAGTATCCGTGTTCAACCCGATCAAAAGCCTTTTCTTGATCTATAGAAATAAGACCAAGTTCACAGCCCGATGAACCAGAGAGGTTCAAACATCCCGAATCAGAGTAATATTGTCAGATATCAGCCTGCTGGGCACACAGTAGGTCTGGTCTACGTGAATGACCTGCTCCATCACTTTTCTCAGCCTCGTTGCCAACACTTTGGACAAAAGTTTATAGTCCGTGCAGAGCAGAGCCACTGGTCGCCAGTTCTTTACTTCTTTAAGATCTCCTTTTTTGGGGAGAAGGGTGAGGACCGCTCTCCTGCAGCTCAAAGGTAGTTGTCCTTTGTTGAAACTGTCTCTGAGGACCAACAGCAGATCTCCTCCAATCACAGGCCAGAAAGCCTTGTAGAAGTCAGCAGGCAGTCCGTCGATACCGGGAGCCTTGCCGTTCTTTAACCTCTGCAGAGCAGCATGTAGTTCTACTGCAGAGAGCTGTGTGTGTAGCTCTGCACTGACCTCTGCAGGCACCTTGGGTAGACCCTCAAAGAACGGCTGTGCCACCTCTGGTCTCTGTTGGAACTCCATCGCGAAGAGGTCCTCATAGAAACCAACAGCATATCTGCGAATCTCTGCAGACTCCTGCAACAGCTGCCCCGTGTTGGACCGCAGGGAGGTCATGAGTCTTTTTTGCCTGTTCTTACGTTCGAGGCCAAAGAAGAAGTGAGAGGGAGCATCCATCTTGGCAACATGCTGGAACCGGGAGCGAACCAGAGCACCTTGAGCAGAAAAACCCAACAGGTCTGACAGTGCTGACTTTTTGTTTTTGAGAACTATAAAATGTTCTCCGTCTCCTGTGGATTCTGCTAAATCTTGCAGATCCACTATTTCTGTCTCCAGAGCTTTCATAGACCTGGTCATGTCTCTCGTGACATTGAGAGTGTACTGTAGGCACAGATTCTTAATTTGACCCTTTCCTATATCCCACCACTGCTGTAATGAGGTGTAGTCAGATTTAGTTTTTGAAAAATTGTTCCAAAACAAAACGAAAGCATTTTTGAAAACATTATCTGACAGCAGGGCTACATTGAAATGCCAGTAACTACTGCTGCACTTAATATTTTTAATAGAAACTGAAACCTGAACGAGTGAATGGTCTGAAAAGCCAACTGGGTGTATGGAGCAACTCTTAAGAGCATTGGCCTGATGTTTGAAACAATAAAATCTGTCCAGCCGAGCCATAGATAGAGTATTGTCTCTAGTATGAACCCAAGTGTACTGACGCTGAGTGTGATGAAGAAACCTCCAGGTGTCACACAGATCATTCTGTTCAATCAGTTTGACAAGACACCTCCTGGAGGCTCCATGAGGTTCTGCATGGTTTCTGTCCAGAGCTGCATCAGCCGTGCAGTTAAAGTCACCACCCAGGAACATGTGACCTTCACCACTACACGAGTTAACAGCAGAGTTCAGAGTGTTTAGCAGAGTTACTCTTTCTGTGCCTATAGTCGGAGCATAAACATTTATGAAGGTTAGTTTTACATTTTCAAAGACAGCCTGTATTTTTAACAGGCGACCTTCTACAATATCCTCTGTTGCAGAGGAAACAAGTAGAAAGTCCCTGGAAAATAAAATGGCCACTCAAGCACTGTTACTGCTCTTATGGCTGAAGAACACCTGCCCATCCCACTCCTTCCTCCACGAAGCTTCACTCTCAGCTGTGCTGTGTGTTTCCTAGAGAAAAACAACATTTAACTTCCTGATTCTACACAGGCTGAACAGAGCAGCTCTCTTCACATCTCCTCTGGCACCATTCATATTTAAAGATCCCAGCTTTATGTCACACATGTTGAGGATAAGAGAGAGGTTAAAACAAACATAGAGGACCACACAGACAGAGGAAACAGACAGGTTTTTCAACATCAAATTGCTATTTGGGCTCGGACCTTTGACATTAGTTTTTTAAGACGATAAGTTTCCTGATCAGTGAAGGTCGGTTGGTCTGGACCTTCAGAATTCCCCATGTGATACTTCAATGACTTGAGGAAAAGTCCTAAATCTGGGTAGAAGTCCTCTACTCTAACCATTCTTGTGCCCTTAGTGTTTTGTAAAAACTTCCTGATACTGGTGAAGGTGTAAAGCCTCTCTACATCCTCCTTCATGTTCTCCAGTGTTTCTGTTGAAATGTCCTCTGACTGAGAGGAAGAACACGGTGGGTTTATCTTAGATACTTTTTTTGCCTGGTTACTATTTGTCTTGTTTTCAGGGTTTTTTCTTTTGGCTGACAGTTTTAGGAAATCTTCCTCCATCAAAAAATCCTCCTCATCAGGGAGCTCTGCCTCTGCTCCTCTAGTGGATGTGTGAGTATATCTCACCTCGTTCTCTTGATGGACGTCCTCACTGTCCTCCCCCCGTGAACCTGGTGTGTCCCCCCGTGGCTCCATCGGGACAGTGGCCCCAGCACCACCCGAGACAGGCGGGGGCCCCGATGCAGGAGCAGAGGACCCCCCCCCCGGCCAAGGCAGGCAGAGGCCCCGACGCAGGAGCAGAGGAACCAACCCCGACCAAGGCAGGCGGAGGCCCCGGTGCAGGAGCATCCGAGACACCACCCTCCAGGGCAGGCGGAGGCCCCGACGCAGGAGCAGAGGAACCACCCCCGGCCAAGGCAGGCGGAGGTCCCGATGCAGGAGCAGGGGAACCACCACCGACCAAGGCAGGCGGAGGTCCCGGTGCAGGAGCATCCGAGACACCACCCTCCAGGGCAGGCGGAGGCCCCGACGCAGGAGCAGAGGAACCACCCCCGGCCAAGGCAGGCGGAGGTCCCGATGCAGGAGCAGAGGAGCCACCCCCGGCCAAGGCAGGCAGAGGCCCCGACGCAGGAGCAGAGGAACCACCCCCGACCAAGGCAAGCGGAGGCCCCGGTGCAGGAGCATCCGAGACACCACCCTCCAGGGCAGGCGGAGGCCCCGACGCAGGAGCAGAGGAACCACCCCCGGCCAAGGCAGGCGGAGGCCCCGATGCAGGAGCAGAGGAACCACCACCGGCCAAGGCAGGCGGAGGCCCCGATGCAGGATCAGAGGAACCACCACCGGCCAAGGCAGGCGGAGGCCTCGACGCAGGAGCAGAGGAACCACCCCCGGCCGAGGCAGGCGGAGGCCCCGATGCAGAGGCGGAGGCCCCGATGCAGGAGCAGAGGAACCACCACCGGCCGAGGCAGCCGGAGGCCCCGATGCAGAGGCAGCCGACTGGCCCCCACCGGCTCTGTCCGGGCACAAGCGGATCAGGTGTCCCTCCCTCCCACAGCCAAAACACTTCATGTTCCCTGAAGTTACATGCACCGTGTAGTTATAATCCTCAACTTTAAAACTAAACACCAGGTTCAACTCCTCCTCACTTTTCTTGAGAACCATAAACACGTGTCTCCTAAAAGACATGACATGTTTTAGATGTGGAGATCTACTGTGAATGGGGATCATTTTTTAGGGGGACATTAATTGTCCATGTCTGGCCAGTTCCTTCTCCAATAACTCATTCTTCAGGAATGGGGGGACATTAGAAATTAGGACCTTCCTGACCGGATTTGCCAGGGACAACACAGGTGTGAAGGAGCCCTGAATCACCACTCCCCTCTCAAGTAGCTGGTTAGCTTTTTCTACGCTCTCTCCAAACACCACCACAGCACTGTTCATTCGTGAGGCAGACTTCACACTGTCATACCCCACAACCTCACCCACAGCCAGACTGACCTCCTCCACCGAGCAGTCCACAGCCGGACACAGTTTGATGCCGTGTCGGCGTGTTAGCTTGTGGAGGCCGGAGCCTCTACCTGCAGCAGCCATGCTGCACAAACACAAACACACAACTAACAACTAAACTACTGCTCCTGACCCTGTCACTCACACAGAAACAAAAAACACCTCTACTACAATTGCGGAGGGAAAAAGAGCAAAGTAAACAGGTAGAAATATATAGTTTGAAACAAACTTTCTCCAGCTCACTCACCAGACTCACTCCCAACATCCACTCCGAGAGAGAGAGAGAGAGAGAGAGAGAAAGAGGTCAAGGTGAGGTTGAGTGAATCAATGCTTTGTGCACAGCTCTACAATGGATTCATATTTGGGCGATTTAAAATAAATAATAGTGATGGCTATGTTGTGACTAATGATGTTGACCACAGCTGACCACAAACAAATTAACGTGTGAACACTGAAAAGCAGAACAATGCTGTTGATTCATTGTGAAACTGCAGCGGGTCAGAGAATGTCCCCTGAGTAAACGGTCGTTCATGTGGTCGAGGACGCTTTTGTGTTCACACTGCTTAAAGAACGTGGCCACCTGTCAATGTGGTGAGCGATCGGATCTCAACCCATCCTCAGTGCATCTTGGTACATTCACACAAAATGTGGCCTGTGTCTGTAATGGAACAATTATCAATTCTGGTGGTTTAATTCTTACTCAGCTGTGGCTGAGGGCAACTTGCTTGTACCACTGAAAGATTTGAACAAGCGCCCTGAACAATGAAATCACGTTGCATTTATACAAGTTAGAACCCTCCTCACAGATAGGCAGAATGTTCATCCAATCAACGCTCTGCTTTGTGTAACCAGGCTTAGATTTGGTCACCTTCAATCTGAATGAGGAGCCCTTTGAAAGTTAAACAATACAATGGCATCAGGCATCTGCTTAGACTCCAAGTATGGGGCTTTATATACAATGAACATGTTGTTGTTGAAGGACCTTTCATATTTCATTCAGAGTTGAGTTTTTCGTCTCTATAAATCAAACTGCCTTGACTTGACATGTTACCTTCATATGGAATACACAATAAAATACATGCTTTGTACAATACCTAGAGATGGTAACTACGGTATGATTGAGTTTAGAGAAGAGAAAATTTGGTTAATGTATGCTTGGATTTTGACAGCTGAAAAACTTGTTTGAGGCTGGTCATGAAAATATATGAAATACAATTAGACATACCAATGCATGTTAGCTAACACTTGTTTGCGTTGAACATCAGCATTGTCCATAAATCATGAGGTGCTGCACTGTCCAACACTGATGAAATTCCTTGTGGTATAAACTGCGGTACAAACCACTGTGCAGCGATAAACCATCCAGCTAATTTGTGGATTTAAAATCCTCACTGATACCTCAGGGCAACAAACACATGGGGCCAACCTCTTTTAGAAATCCTCCCCAAAAGAATAGGGGCTGTTTTCACAATAGATTAATGTGATTGTGTGCATGTGTGTGTTTTTTGACGTGAGGAGAAGTTTGCGTTGAAACAAATAAACAGGTTCCTGTCTAATCATCCATTGACTCAATTAGACCCTGCTGCACTAATTCCAACACCACAGAATTAAAGGAGAGAGGGCAAAGAAGAGACATAGTGGGATAAATAAAGGAACGTCGCTGGAATTAGCAATGAAGAATGTGAAATGAGAAAATTCTGCCATATGAAAAGTAGGGAAGAAGAATTACCTAACAGAGTAAAGTCAGTGAAGGTTTGTTAAGTAAAAGCAAAGGACATATGATTCAAAAGATTCCTGAACAGTCGTTAGTGTTTGGTATCAGATCTGGATTCTAGACTGTGGTGCACCCAAGGATTTCGCTCCCCACACTGCCTCCATCTGGTTTCATCTAAAATAACTCCAATTGTTGTCCCTGCTGATTTAACAGACCCTGCAAACTGTAAAGTGTTGAGTAAATATTTGAGGGTCGGAAACGATTGATCTGGAGGGTAGCAAGGTCTGAACGGTTTGGATTAAAATATGATTTTGTAATTTGTGTGCCCTACGTGTTGGCAGAAAAGCTCTCATAAAGCTTGCAAAACATTTATTTGTCATCCAATCGAGGGACGCTTTCAGGATCATACAAAATGATCCATTGCATAATTCCTACCGTGGAGTTGCGCTCACATGTTTTTTTTTTAAAGTTTTACCAGTGATCAATACCAACTTAGCATTTCTTGTACTGTTTTCTGTACAGACATATCCTCCTTCAGTGTCAAAGTAAACATATGTTTTAAACAAATCTTCCCAAAAACACTTAAAACAACTTCTATGGTAGATTTTGAGAGAAGTGATGTGGTTGGAAGCATTAAAACATTTCCAGATGCTGTGATCCTGCTCTGTTTGACCAAACAAAAGAGATCTACATTATTTTTACATTCAGTCTTAAGCGATATTGTTCAACCAACAGGTACTCCGTCTCCCTCTGCAACCAGTCTCTCATATTTACCTGTCAGTTGGAGCATGTGTGTCTTTGAAAGTGGGAACATAATCAAATCTACCAGTTGTGTTTGTTGTGCCATACCTCAGGTTATGGCACAACATACTTTCTGTTTTAGAATACCTTAATAGCTTTTGTAAATAAAGTCAGTTACTTTCCAAAGTGCTCGTTATTTTGTGGTTTAATATATTCTACACTGGAACTCTACACTCTCTGCACTAGAGAGCAGAGAGTGCGTCTGTGTGTATGTTAGTGGATCCTCTAAATGTTTTATTCTAATTGAAAAAAATACTGTACTTTGTGTACTTTATAGGTTTTAAGAATCTTAACCTGGATTTACATCTGCATGCATGGACAACATTATCATCATGGAGACGTGATTCTTGGAAAATAAGTTATAGGCAGTCATATCGGACTGGACAACTGACTTTAAAGGAGACTATAGCATATATTACAGCCCCAACTTTTTGGTTGACTTGATATGAATGTAAAGTCCAAAGGACATTTTGACATTAGGCTCCCTTCACTTTCTGTGTGGTGCTTTCAGGTGTCTCTTCAGGTTTGTGTCTTCTTCCCAGTGATATTGTTGCTGCCTGGTTTCTCTCCACACTTATTTATTACTCTTGGATGTGCTATATTTCAAGTGGATCCAAATGTCAACCTGTTATGTTGCTGTCATGTTCTTTTCCCTTGACTATGTGTTGTCTGATCTCATACAGCTACAGCTTTTAAGGGTTAGGGCTAGCACTGGTGACGATGCATTGTATTTTCATTTACCAAAATGAAATATGAAAACATTAATCATGCTTTAGTTATAAAGAGTATAGACTGTGGGGAAAGTGTTATTTAGCTGTAATTAAAGATTTTTACAGGACCGGTTAATGCCAGCAGGTGAGGTGCCAATAACCAGACTTTGAAGTTATGTTACCCACCATTTTTTGGCTTCTTTCTCACATTCAGAAAAGGATTGCAGATGGAATCTAAAGCCAGCGTTTGGTGCAAGGCTGATCAGACTTTATAGGAAAAAATACTATTGCCCATGTTTTTTATTTGATATCTGTGTTAGGGACAAGGTGGTCTATTACAATTAATATTTCTAATGAAATTAAAGTTTTTTAGCAAGTTTCTCTCTGTTTTAACTGTTAAGCTTAAGCTTTTGTGCTGAATTAAACTAACTAGTCCAGTGCCCGTTCTAAATCTGGTTTGGAATTAGTTGTAAAATTGGCCTGTGGCACTGCTGCTTCCAGCTTTTCTTTCTAACTGTGAAAATGACCTACAGTACTCTAACTGATCTGAGGCAAGTGAAGACCGGCTGAAGGACTCACTCTGCATAAGCCTGAAACATTGGCATTAGTGACCCCTCCTACAACAGGCCCAGAGTATATTTTCACTTTCACTGTTCATGGTGCAGAGAGAAGTTGTAAAGCTTCGAGTTCATTTTACCTGGTTTATCTGCATACCTGCCAGGAGTGAAGCCAGTAAGAAATAGATGGCACTCAAGATATGCATTCCACAGACAGACAAACAGGGATCTCTGTAACTTGTAGATTGATAGACATCTGTTGAGTTCAGGTGTGGTCCCTCTTGCTGCAGGTCATAGTCTTAGATTTGTTACACACACTTGGAGATTGTTAGCAAATCTTTACTGGTGGGATCAACGATTTCAACTGTTCATTTCTTCATCTGTCAAAACTCTATGTACACTCCCACCGCCAACATAACCACTAGCCCCCCCACCCTCTATCAGAGTTAAAACCCTACAGTTTTGCAGTGAAGCAACCCAATTACAGCAAGCACCTGGAAGGACAGGGAGGGAGAGGAACAACTAGACAGAGGGAAGACTGAGGTAGAAAAAAAGAGAGAGAAAAATCAATGACAATCCAACTGAGGTGGAACTAAGCTTGACAATGCGCCTCCTCTCCCTGCTTCTGGGGTTGTTTTCTTGCAGGGAGTGATTAAAGTGTATGGGTGTTTATTTCACATGAACTCACCACATTAACCTCTCCAACACTCTCAAGCTTTTTTAGTTTCTTTATTCTTCCTCTTTTGCTTTATCCATCTTCTGTTCTTTATGTTTCCAAAAGTAGTATACTTGAGAGCTTCTCATTCACGCAGCACCGACTGTTGCTTTCACCAACTAAAATGACAAACACTAGTTGCTGGTAATGAATGTTAATTATGTGAGTGACTGGATGCCGGGTTAAAATAAATTAGCAAGTCGTCCGCTTTGTGTGCTTTCTGTGAAACGCTGTCAGAACTTGGCGAAGCAACACTTCCAAGGGAAGGATCTGTGCTCTGTTTCCCCTCCACCACGAAACCAGCAACTCTGGCAAAACAATTTAGGTGACTGCAGCATTAATGTCCTCCATCACATTCTGGCAGTTTCAGTCATGTCGTATGTTTAATTTAAATGAAACTGTAACATATAATTTATCATTTTCATTTCAGTCCTGCGTGCAAGGGCCGCAAACAGAATCTTTTTTACTTTTTATCAGGCGAATTTATTTATTGATGGCTATCGGGACGTGAAGAGGATTTCAACAAATGTAATACATTGTATTATTTCATTGGAACATGTTTTGTTTTATATAAGACCACACGTGTTTGTATTTGTTTCATCACTTTTCAGCGGCCACAGAACTGGTCCCTCTTTATATACTGCATAGAGCTCTTTTTTTAAATTGACCACTCTTACAATTGCGTCTACTCACATCCATATTGAGGCTCATCAGGTCCCTTTTAGACTGGAAATACAAAAGATATTCTTGCAAGGCGGGTTCACATGGGTGTTCTGCAGGTTCTGCATCTAAAGATCATCTAATTAGCTTTTTCTCTCAATAATCTCCCAACCTCCCTCTTAAAACCTGTCAAATTATATGTACTCTTGAATGCATCTCTTCCAGAGTAATGCATCGATGCAGTGCTGCTTCTGTGCTGAAGAAGTGTGCTGTGAATGTTTTATGCTTGTTTTCACCCCCTGTTCTCTCGGCTCTTACTTTCATCAGTTGTCACGAGAGCTCTCTAGAGAAAAGCTCTGCCATATAAACAATTCATAAATGATTTCAGACACTGCAAGCATCACTTTGTCAAAAGAATACCTCAAAGAGTCCTTTATATGTGGTTTTTTCTAATAGGCTATATTTCATGATGAGGATTTACCAAACGGATCAAATAAATGCTATTTCAAGGTGTGCTCACTGCACTTTATTGAAGGAACAACGATAAGAGTCAAGAAAAGAAAATAAAGTTCTGTGCTGATGTTCCGATGCATTCCTCTCCCAGTTGATGATGTTCGCTGACCTCTTTTATCTCAGTTCTTTGAGCCAACAATTAATATGTATTAGTAGCAGACATCATGGAAAATTAATAGTTTGTCCCTGCAGAGAATGGGAGGAAGCTATTGTATAATACGTCATAAGTTAATACTATTTTAGATTATAGTGTAAATTTGTATTTCTACAGCACAAATAATAAGTATGTGACCTTGCAATAGCGTATAGAAGCCCAACATCCTCCAATATTTCCTGTCACCTTTGAGATTTGACAGCAGACCTCCCACCCAGCATCAGTGCCAGAGTCCCATTGGCTCAGCATTGTGGAGGTCAGCATATATTTGGGCAGCTGTGGCTTCCACGGCTGCCAGAGAAAGCACAGCTGTTTCTCACAGCGGAAACAATGGCCTTGCGCCGCACAATGTTGAACTAGCACTTTTTAGGGTTTTGCTGAGGCTGCCCTCCAAGGCAGTCTCACAAAAGTCCATTCCAGACTTCTATTGGCAGCGTGTTTACTCGACCAAACTAGAAAACAGATCTGACAGAGGGTTCATTTAAAATGTTCGGAGGCTTTGACACACTGCCAGTAACAGTATCTGGTGAGGGAATCCGATACAATTGAAGTAGATGGTGACTCACTTGTTGAAGTAAAGAGCTTCAGTGGTGTGATATCTTTCTACGAGGTGGGTTCATGGACCCGCGGACACACCATCGTATGGCTATGTCTGCTAGCTTAGCCACTTCCATTGGACATTTAGGCTTTAAACAGGGTCTTAATGACCTTGTTTCAAGTTTAATATGAATGTCAGGGCTTGCATATGCTTGGATGACACCAGATAAGAAGTACAAAGGCATTTTGTGCTTTTTTCTGTTGTCTGAAGTTTAAGTAAATTGTATCGGATTCGGATCCAACCAAGTTTACCCGTTCAACTCCAGAAGTCTTTTGTGGATTCAAACATTTCACCAACTCCTCCATCTGTATTGTTATGAGTGGATGATGTGTCCATTTTCATTTTTCTGTGAACTTACCCTTTAACCCTCGGAAAGCCTGGATAAACAGACCTGGTCCTAACCTAAAATTTTACACACTCTTCACCCTTGGTGAATTAAAGGAAACTTAATCTATGCAATTAATCGTTAAGAGCAAGTATACTGCCTCATCTTAAATAGACTCTCCTGGCTCTCCTTAAATAAAGAAACTATCCCTGTCGAAACAGTGCTTGATAAAGTAAAGCCTAAAACAAGAAAATGAATCATAGCAACACACACAGTGTTCTTTAGCTGTCAGGATACCCAGTAACTGGCCAGAAAATTCAGTTTTTCATCTTTTCTTCTAAAAACCCACAACCTCCGGTTCTTGAGGAGAGAGCATTTGGTGTGTACATTTGCATCATCCCTGCCTCTCTGTAGATTCTCCCATTTGGAGTCTTTGGGATTCCATTTCAAACTGCAGTGTTGGTGCCAAAAGTAATATTTTGTCAAACAAAAACCATTTCCACACAAACTTTGTAATGATATCCTAAAAATGCCCATTTGCACCCACTCCAAACATTCAGCTGCAACTGTTTTATACTGTCTATAGATGGCACAAGGCTGTGGAGAGGGTACTAACTGTGATGGCTGTGGAGCTACTGTATTATGAAGCCCAGAGGATTCATTGTTAATCGGAGTGTTACAGGATATTATATTCATAGCGAGAACTGAATGTAAAGTGTCCTCTAGACTTACCCCAAAGGTTGCAAAGTAGGAGTTAAGGTTTTTAATCAAAATTCAGTACGTTTATTTTTTCCTCAAGGGCATCTTGAGTGATAAGTGTATTATGTTTGTTGGTCAAATGATATTGTCTCTGTCCTTCATGCTCATTCTGCACCTAATATCGAAGCGTATCGGAAGGGCTAACATTGAGTAAACCTTTTGTGTGTGTGTGTGTGTATGAGAGAGAGAGAGAGGGAGGGAGGGAGGAAGGACAGAGGGACGAGTGCAATCATCTAGAATAGTGGGCGTCCTCTCCAATCCAGACTCAGACCAGTGCTGGTTGAGCATATTAAACTGTCACAGAACTGTTGTTACTGTAGGTGATTACATATCTGTGTTCGAATATAAAGACTGTAGTGGAGGCAAATAAAGCTGTTGGAGATGTATTAACAAACAGATGCAGGGCTGGTTTCTTAGCATGATCCAGGACACTTCTAGATGTTTAAATGTTCATAATACAATAAAATACACATACACAAGTTTATTTTCTTCAAGGGTCAATAGTTGGTTTGTGGTTTCACAGAGCTTTTATGCTCTCTATGGCATAAAACAATATCTATCTTTTGACATCAGCCGGACATGCCGAGGGTGTATGTGCAGAGCAGAGATAGCGGTGGTAGAAATTGTGAAATATGTTTGCTTTTGCTGACATGATGCATGGCTTAATATTTTTATGAAATGCCAACACTGCAGGATAAGTACTGCAGCGAAAAGGGGTTAGAAGAAGTGTAGAGTCCAGACGTATTTGCACAGAATTTATCTTCCGTGGTGATTCTCTCGCCTTGTTGTGGGGCAAGTGGAACACGCAGTAAGGTGACTGACTCACACTTATAGTCAACCTATTTGAATGTAGACTTCGGATCACTGTCATGCTAAATGATACATTTTTCTGTCAAATTAGCTTAAAAAATTATATGGAATCTGAGCTCAGAAAAAGCTCCTGAAGATCTGTCTTCATCTTATTGCCTCTGTCAGCAGTGAAATCATCAATAAATGCCGGTGTTTCACTTCCACTGCAGTCATTCATGCAAGACAATCTTTGATACATTGGGGGAGGTTGCTTATTGCTGTTCTCTTTTTCCTCCCCACTTTCCTCTTATCATAGCTATGATAAAGGTTGATTTTCTTTGGATTTGGATTTTTTCTCTCTGTTTTTTGTCACCTGTGGCCTGACCAGGTGTTTTTAAGGTTCATCAGGAGTTTTCATCCTGTAATGAATGATCTGCAGTTCTGGTCATGAAGTGTTCTCTTGAATGTTTCTTGACTTAATTGCTATGCTATCATAAAAAGTTTTTCATCACCATCATTCACAGGACTGACACTCCTTCGTCTATCAAGTTATTTGCCATTTTCTATTTTCCGAGGGGAACGTTTGCTTCTTTATTAGAATGTGAAGATTTTCTCTGGTGGTTTCTTGCTTTTACCCTCAATATAATACTCTAAGCAACTCCACTTCTCTCCATGGCAACACTCAGTCAATTTTGAACCATATGTGAGCTTATTCATGTGAACAAGCTCGCAAAAAGCAGCCCAAGAAACATTTATAGCCAAGTGCCCAATTAATATCCCACACTTTTTGCACTGTGTGTTGAAGGGGCTGTATCTCCCACGCAGTCTTCTATATTGATGCAAACTTACTTAAATAAAAAGCTAAAATTTGGTACTTTGATGTAGTATAAAGGATTTTATTTTAAATTCAACGTGTTGAACCATCTGTGGTTTATAATTATTATACATATGCCTGGTAACAATGAGGAGATTTTAGGTAAGCTAATCAATTAGGCAGCATTATTAAATAAATAGGAGGGGCATTGATTTAGCCGCACTATTTTATGTGTAAGATATATAATGGGTCAAATTATTTCATATTAAGTAAACGTATAATGACAAACCGAAAATCAGTATAAGACAATCTACCCAAATCTGTGATAGACTCTTTGATGGTCTTTCATTGATCCCTGTTGGTTGCTTTTCCTCTCTTCTTGATGTAGTGATTGCTCTCTGTTAAACCTCTGTGCCACAAGCGCAGCATAAAATGCAGATATATAACATTTGCATCTAGCTGCTGAAAACAGCGGAGCATCTAGGAGCAAGAGAGATATGAAATAGTCAAACAGCAGTTTGTAGAGACCAAAACAGAGCTAAGAGGAGAGTGAATGACAGATTTGTTACCAGAAATGAACTTCAGAGGAATGGTAGTGTTGTGCTGTGTCTATTGGATGTATAAACAGGCAGGCATATTTAACCACATGTGGCATGCTAGCCATATCAACAGCAAAACGTCCCAGTGTGTAAAAAAGGTTTGTTCTACTTCTGCCCCCAAGTGGCCAAAAGTACTGATCCCCATTTCTTCAAGGTCCTCACAAGTAATCATAGTGAAAGCTGTTCATCTGAACAGTTCCCAGGAGTCAGGGGCAAGAGTTGGTGAAACCTGTACCATAAAGTCCCATACCACACAGGTGATAGACACTCATCTACCCAGCTTCCTATCTCTATACACAATGGGCAACATGCAAACAAAGAGACACTTACATATGATGTATTCAACTAATGCAAACTTGTCAGTCAGTCGGGTGCCCTGGTTTCTCTTTGGCAACATTGTTAACGAATGAGTCGAAATTACACAATATTCACATTGTGTATTAACTTTAAACTGAGAGTTATCCTAACACATAATTGTATATAATGTGGTAAAATGCAAATCCGTGACGATAACGCTTGGATGGAACATGTGCAGTCTTATTCATTCCGTACCAGTGAAGCTTGCACTGCATGCAACAATTATCAAGGTCTAACAAAATTGTAAAACAAAATTGCTATTTAAAAGAAATACCTCATTTTATCATCAACCAAAAAAAAAAAACAATCCATGGCAGTATTTTTGTTCAGAGAATCCTCATTAAATTACCCAGCAAGAAAAAGAAGGAAAAGGTGAGATGAAATGCTGAGATCAAGGCACAGACAGGGTCGGCATGGAGAAAGAAGAGTGGGGTATATTATGTGGTATAAAGGGATCCAAGTACAAAGTGAATGGAACTCAGGTACCTTTGATCCTTGTCATCCTTCGCTTTGTTTTAGGCATCAGCCTCCTACAACCTTTCATCCTGACCCTGTGAAGTACAAAACAGAGTGCTTGATTTGACCTGCTGCTTAGCACCACATATTCATGGCTAATGGCACTGTACCATACTGAGGAGAAAGGCTCTGCATGTGGATGCATGTGTGTGTGTGTGTGTGTGTGTGCGCACAAGATATGCACACTCTCCAAACTTCAACTGAACAGAGAGAGAAAGCAAAGGGAGCTGCAAGGTGTTAATCATTTGTTAAAAAAAATGCCTCCAATAGTTTTAGAACAAACTTTGTAAACAGTTTCTGACTCCCATTGTAGAAAGAAGAACAGGTGTCTTTGACTGCTGGATGTAGTTCAACAAGAAGAGTGATTCCTTTTGGAGGAAATTGCCACCTGTGTATAAATTCTTTGTTTACAATTCAGAAACACAGAGACACTGAATTGTGTCAATTTAAATACCAGCTGTTAAAATGGAATAGTACTAAAACCTTTGACTGCTTTTGTATGTATAACTTATGAACCCAACACTGACATCATTGTCACTTATCTATATAGATAGATATGGTTGTTACAAAAAAAGCAAGATTATCACTTGAATGAATGGCAGTCTCGTATGGGAATTTCTGTCCATAGAGGATGGCCTGAAATAAAATATGAAATGAACACTAATATTAGATTGTTTCAGAGATCGAAAGAAAATACTCAAATGCAATTTTTGAATGGGATGTATTCAGAGCAGTATTCACCATATTTATTGGAGGAAAACTCTGATTAAATGGTCATTTCATTAACCATTGTGTGTGTGTGTGTGTGTGTGTGTGTGTCTTTTTGTGTGTGTGGGGGCCACTTCGTCTTTTAATTCCGTTTATTTACATCACCATCAGTGGTCCTGATTTTAAACTACGCATCCATATGCTGGCAAGAAAAAGTGTGTTGGCCAGATTTTCTCTATAAATTGGTCATAAAATCTGATCTTCTTCTCGTTCACAACCACAGACCAACACAATAAGCATAAGCTGATAACACAAACAATTGTCATCTTCTGTGTCTTCATTGAACACACCCATTAAATATTCACCGGGCCAGTAAAAATAAAATGAGAATCTTTCGATTTAGGAATTGGGTGAACCTTCTCTGGCAGCAGTGGCATTAATGAGTTACCGCAGAGCAGTCTTCAGACATCCTCTGACACATTCTTTGGCTGTGGGGTGGGAGCTTCCCTCTGTGGTCAGTGCAGTGTCTCTACTGGATTAAATTCTGGGTTCTGAGTGGGCCACAGCTGAAGGTGGATTTTCTTTGTCTGAAGTCATGTTGCATTAGTTATGACTCAGTGTTTAGGGTCATTGTCCAGCTGCAGCACCCGACATCTACTGCGCTTCAGCAAGAAAACACCTGCATTCTGCATTGTGTCATACGAGTTTTGTCCGCTTGGCGGCTCGATAGGGTGAGTAGCCACAGAACTAAATCATACTAAATATTTTGACAAAACATTTAAAAACTAATTCTAAACTCTTCGAGATGCCTCAATTAGCTTTTGTTAATGTAAAAGAGGGTTTTAACAAAGTGTTTTCTCTACTTACAGTGTTCATGTTTGACTGATGTTTTCAATAAAGACAAGAACAATAGAATGAGATGAGAGTTAATAGTTCAAGCTGTTTATTTTGCTTATAGTTGTAACTAAGATAAATATCTGACGGGATATTAACACATCCTACGGAACTGCAGGTAATTAAAAAAATTTCACTTACTTTCTCTTGCCATTGGAGGCTCAACACAGCTTGACCACAGAGAATGACAGCTGCATAAATCCCCTGAGTTCAAACTGTACCAGAAGCAATCGCTCTGTGAGTCTGCACCACAGATGTAACCATGAGTTAGGTTTTAATTCCTCTCCTCTAAATGTAGGAAGTGACTCTTCTTCTTTGGAAACGCTGCCGATATTCAGCTTGACATCCACAACAGGGGCGCATTTTTCAGCAGATGTCGCGCTCAATAATTCACACATTTATTCAGAGGCAGCACACAAAAAGGCTTCATAGAACTTTCTCCTTCGAAACTTTAATTCCCCATATGTGCCATATGGACTGGCTGAGATTGTTGGTTGGGTGCACATTAAAGCTTCTTTACATGGCTGACATATAACTATTTCCTTTAAAGGGGCCATGTAGGGGTAGAGCGGTTGTCCTCCAACCTGAAGATCTTGGGAACGGACCATCACCACTAATCACTCCAGGATTAGCGGTTAGTGATTAGTGGTGATGGTATATATAGTGGTGATGGTATATAAACACATATATATATATATATATATATATATATATATATATAAACACACTACTTTGCAAACACACAAAACACAAGAAATGTTTCATTCACACAGGGAAATTGACAACCAAGACGATAATAATATACTAAAGCTTAGGAAAAATGTGTCCTTGACTTAGCATTAATTAAACAAAATGAAGCAGAAACTGCATGTCTGCAACAGAGTGCAAGCTCAGGCTCCTGGACTGTCGGCAAAGAGATTTAATTGCTGAGGTGTAAAATCCTCCGATATTAAATTAATTCTAAAGAGTACTGGGCTGCTCAAACAAGAAATCAGAACAAGCACGATCCAGCATTACTTTCCTCGTGAGTATGTCAAAGGATCTATATGGACACTTGTAACCGTCCGTTCCTGTCACTAGCCTGTTCAACCCTGTGTTTCTTAAACTTCAGAGGGGATTTTTCAACTTCCGCATTTCTTGAACTAGTATCGATATAGAGCCTGGTGTTCACGCAATACTAAAATGACCACGGGAATTTCAGTGGCCAGTTCCTCTGAAAACAGAACAGACAAAACATCTCCCATCACAGGAGGAAGAATCTTGTGCCTAATCTACCTTTAATAAAATGTACAAATTTAGTCTTGCATGATGGATTTTCAATATAGGTTGAGAGTTTCAAAACCAGACATGGTCAAAATATGTATGTTTGCTTTATACACAATCATATGTTTCACTTTGGACCAAGTTAGAGACACCTTTGTTCATTAACACTCTAATATCTCACAACCCAGTCTCAGACAAGAACAGCTTATTCATGCGGCTGTCATTCTTCTGAATCGCCGTGGTGCAGAGTTCATATGTATTTTTCATATTAGGGTAAGGGTTAGATGAATGTCCGCCATGTTTTTTGTTTTCACGAAGAGAGAGAAGCGCATAGGTCACGTGTCCCCAGCCCTCCTGACTCACAATTACCTGGAATTCATACGAATTCTAATAAATTACTTTTAGTAGGATTTCCTACGAAATTTTGATGAGACCAGCCTGATTACTGAAAGCGCTTTGTGTGAGGAGAACAGAGAAAGAGCGAGAACAACAAGAAGATTTTTTTGAAGATCGATCAATGTGAACACGTTCAGGGGTCTCGGGAGGAACATTGAGACATTTTGAGACGCCCATTGGAAATTCCTCCAGAATACGTTAATTTTCACCACTGTCTAACTTTCTGCCAATTTTTGTAAGCATTTGATTATGTTAAAGCCCTCAAAAAGCCAATTAATTTGCCTGAATAATAATAATAATAATAATAATAATCATCATTACAATTTCAATAGGGCCTCCCACTGTCAGTGCTAGGGCCCTAACAAGGGCATTAATAAGGCAGTAACAGTTTTCTGAAGTTACACAGAGTTCTTAGTCTGCTACTTATTTAACTCCCTGAAGGGAAAAGAAGACCAAAAAAAAAAAATCTACTACAAAGGCAACACCGCAGCTTTGAAGACAAAATGCAGTGCTTTGTTTTGGGGCACTAAATGTATGCTGAGGCGACACTAAGGTAGTTTTTGGGGTGTGCAGTCATGGTTAAATGACTTTGTGTCAGCATGTGGGACTGTATGTGTATTTGTGTATTTGACAGCAGTACAAAACGTCCTGGCAGCTCTGGAGCCTTGAGAGCCTTTAGTGTTGTTTCCTGTCAAAACCTTGTCAGGTCACTCCAGTTGTTTTTCATCTCTTAGAACAAAATAGAACAAACTAGAATATAAAAGAGAAGAAGCTGAGTGAAGAGTCGTGTTTGAAGTTTGTAATCACTGTGGTCCCTCTATGACAAAATATTTCTGAATGAGATAAGAATTTGATTTGAAGTGACTTCACAGGGATATAAATTATGAATATTGTGGTGACATGTACATGACAGTTGCTTCTTCCTCTGTTTTTCACCTCAGAACACCGGTTTCCTGTCTGAGGCCCAGTTCTCTGTGGAATCGCCAGAGACCCTGGACCCACTTTTCAAGTTCCATGAAACCATTGCGAAGGTAGGACCACCATACCTATTCCTACTTCTACCTGCACTATGACTGGTGGGCCTTCCAAATCATTCAACAATAAACGAGTATCTCACAGTTCAATGTGCAAAGAAAAGCAAAAGGCAAGGAAAAGGGAAAAAGAGAAAACAGAGTCCAGACAGTGGCTCTTTATCAAGATGTTTCCATCTGTACATTAGCACAAAGTGATAAGTGAAAGTGAGACACGTCAATTCATAATATAGCAAAACTGCCTCAATCTCGTAATTTAAATCTGACGGTCATTTATTTGAGGTCTTGTGATAATGTTGCCCCGACATGCTCCGTGGCGCTCAGAATCCCCCGCTGTGCCCTCCCTCCTCCTCCTCCTGTTGCTCATGTAGCTGAGCACCAAACGGCTGCAGCCACTTCTTCTCTGACCCGCAGCATCAGACAAACAGGTAATGACGGTGTTTGTGCAATCCTCCGACGTTGTTTGTTGATAAATTAACCACAGCATTACCGCCGCTGAAAACATTACGTCGCCACTGGTCCGACGTTTCCTAAAAAATAAACAAACAGAAAACTCACAAATTGATTTTTTGTTGTTTGAACACCTGCCCCCCAAAATGTATGTGCAACGTGCCTGCTCGTGGTTAAACTTTGTTAGAGCAGAATCCAATAGAATTTAAGTCAATAGTGAGTCCTTCTTCAGACATAATAAAACAACAGAGAAAACAAGACAATGCTCCACGCTGCTCCTTGGGTGTCATACAAGTTTCCAGAAGCCCAGACATTCATATTCGACCCAAAACTGCCTCATTTACACCATGTTTTCAGCCTGAATGTCCACTGATATATTCCGACAAGGTGCATTCAGAGACTGTCGAAAATGCTAACGACCGCTAGCTTAGCCACTTCTTTTGGACGTTTAAGTTTAAAACAAATTTGAAATGACCTTGTGCCCACTCATCAGCTAATAAAAGGTCCTAATAGAGTGCTACAATGAGCAAAGAAGGAAAACAGCAACATGTATTTTATTCATTGTAAGACACCTTTATTCACTAGTGTTTGTTGTTACTTCAGACCTGCCTGAGAGAGTTGTCCTCTCTTTAGCTTGAAAGTCTTAAGCGTTTGACCGCTATTTGTGTTGAGTTGTGGTGAAGCACTGGCAGCGTCCTATTGCGGCTGCTAGGCAACTGCAAAGCCAGCCACTGTCAGTTGATCAGCTGGTGTGGCAGACAAAATTACCGGGGTCATTAGGTAAGTAAAACATTAGAAATGGCTCCATCCATTGGAGCTGCAGTAATCGAAGCCTACTAGTGTTTGATTATAATGTGTGTAGATGAAACAGGCTGTGCAGGGACAGCCAGGACTGATGTTACTTTCAGTTCCTAACTCAACAGATCTGATGAAGAAAGCCATTTTGCTTGCGAAGGTTAAACAGGTTAGTGTTTGATATCAAACATGATCATTGTGCAATTCACACCAATTACTAATTTCCTCACTTAAAATTAACATTTTACATTGAACATGGAAATTGGTTCTATCATAACCCTCCTTCCTTTGCTGCCTTTTTTCACAAGTAAAAAAATACGTTGGTGGCGCGTCCCCTTCATCCTTGGGGAGACGATTGAGACGTGTCCGACATCTTGCTCTCAACTTTGAACGTTTTGAGGCCATCATTCAATTACACAAAGGGCTTTGCATGTGAGAGTGAATTCAGACACAGCACTGGCCTCCTGTTTTCTTCATTTTGCAATTCAAGTTAGAACTTTTCTCTTCTACAATGACTGTGTTAAAATCAGATAAAATATAGCCTGGATGCCAGACGAACTTAGCCCCGCCCACAACATTTTTGGTCGGGCAGTTCGGTCTGGAGTCGCTCCGTTGGGAAAAAATGATTCCCGACCGGGCCAATCAGATTGTCAGGGCGGGCTTTATACGATGATTGACAGATGATCAACGGTAACGTAATCAACCACGTCATCACCACATTGCCCTTGGGTTGAATTCGTTTTCAACTAACATGCCTGCCGCTGGCGAGCTGAGATGTGTAGATGCTGCCATTGAGTCTGTTTTAGAAGACATCAACAGCGCATTCATTTTGAAAGAGGAAAACAGAACGTGGAGGCGACGCCAAAGCACTGCGCTAATCCCTATAGCGCCGGCGCTTGGCTGTTCACACCGGACACTGAAGCGACGCTGAACCGCCGGGCAGCGCTAATAATATCACCCGTTGATCCAGTAGATCGCTGCACGGCTTTGTGCCAGTCACACCGGAGGCTGAAGCACCGCGCTGCGCCAAGGCTGCCTTGGTTGTAGGTCTATCCAATTGAGCGAAGAGGAATTTTACTTCCTGGTCAGTTGAAACACGCCCCATAATCACAGCCCAATGAAGCGGTCTCAGACTCACATTCTGACTAGAATTGTGAGTCTGACAACGTCAGGCTAGATAAAATATACACTGCTGACGTGGACTGTTGCCAAATTGGGATCTCTATCTCAGCTTACAGATTGGACTCTTTTAAAATAGCCCTCACAGTTAGGAGGAACTCTCTCATTGCTTATAAATGCCACCAGTTCACCACAGCTGCTGCCACTGTAGAATAGCTGTCACAGTTTACAAATTACATAACGCACATTGACATTTTCATTATCTATTATGGAGAGCCGGCTCTAAATGAAGACGCCTCATTTTGATGTGTCCTTACCTCACATGTGTGGAAGTATACTTAGGGTGCAAGTACTGCCTGGCAGGAAAAGTGCACTGCCACATTTTCAAAGCTGTTAACGCGGACGGATCAACTTATTGAGTAGTTCCAATTCCTCAACGCCCCCGTCTCAAACAAAGGGCCTTGTATTACGTACAGCAGTACAGTGTATAGAATAAGACAGAAGCAGTTTAATTGACGAGAGATCTTCTTTTTGTGCTTTAGGTGCTAACTATTTGGACATTCTGTATGGCATTGTATGATAGTACATTGCCAATTCTAAGCCTGCCTGTTTGGAATGGCTGTTGTCCAATTCTGTGCAAATGCTCCAGAGCAGCTTCAGAAGCGTTCCTTGTAATTAGTGAGTCCTCCTCAAACAGTTCTACAATATACTGTCACTTATTAATGTTTGTTTATTAATTTGTCAATGTTTTTCAATAAATGCTATTGAATTTGCTTTATTGGTTCCTTTGTGTGGTTTATACAGTTTATGTTTTAAGAGTGTAACGTTTTTGTATATTACATTTCAGAGATGCGGTAAGTTTTCAAAATAAAAGCTCAGCAATTTGCTTGAGCATTGCCGCAACAAAAAGGACATTGTGCTTTTACTTGCCAGACAGGAAGAGATTTTGTGAATGTGTTTGTCAGGGTGAGGATCAGCACCCGTAGCTAGTCTGTGACATTCTGTCATTTTAGTTTGTTGATTTCAATCTCTTTGTGTTTTCTGTTTCCTGTTTTATTTTGTAGTCTTGTTTCCTTGTGTGTTTTCAGCTTCTCGTGTGTGTTCACGTCCTGTCTCAGTTATTGTCTTCCCCAGTCGTCATGTGTTGCACCTGTGGCTTATTACCCCTGCCTTCCCTGTGTCTCTATATAAGCCTCTGTGTTCCCCTTTGTCCTTTGTCGGTTTGTTACTCTTTGTCATCTAAGGTTTGTCCTGTCCTGCTTTCCCCTTCTCACATTACCGACTGAAGGCACAGTGCCCCGCCCACACTAACTACTATAAAAGGCTGATCAAAAATCTTGGGACTGAATAATCCCAACACAAATGCTGATGAAATAATCTGGTTATACATTATAAAAGTAATTTTTTACAGTTTTTACTGGCTCTGTCAGTAATTTTCTGCTCCCCTCTGTGTCTATCATTCACACTGTGCACTGCCAACTGAATTGAGCCAGACCGAGTGAGCCCCGCCATTACCTCCGGCTCTCTATACATTGTCTTGCTGTTGTTCGTGCCCAGTTTGAGTTTACGTGCGTCCGACACTGTTTGTGTGTGTGTGTGTGTGTGTGTGTAAGTGTAAGAGAGAGTAGAGGGCGAGCACCGTCAGGATTAGCTGAATTAATGAATGAATACGTGCTCTCTGAAGAAAGATTTAACTCATTATGAAAAGTATCGATCATTATGTGTTGATCAGTGTTGACATTGAGGGGTCCTGCCAAACAAATCAGAATTGAATCTATAGTGGGTTAGAGACATCAGCTGAGTCAGTGTCTCTTTGTGTCTTTAGAGAGAGAAAGAGAGAACATGTTATAGATACGGTCTTGGGAAGTTAAGATTGAATAAATGTACAATAAATGTACGAAAAGATGTCATGGTATCACTAGTGGTCACAAACACCACAGGGTACCTTTAATATTAAAGGTTAAAGGCAGGCACAAAGTTCTGACATGCACGTGACATTTCTCCTTCCTTTGCTTCAATATTTACGCAAAGGTCCCAGATTATTTTATTTTAGCCCTGTGTGAAGATTTAAAAAAAAGAGCAAAACTGCTTTCAGCTGTGGTTGTGTGCGTGTGTGTTTGTGTTTGCGTGCGTGCACAGTATAGGTTGTTATTGTCCACTGTGCAGGCGACCTTCATGTCCATTCCATCCCTGCTGTACAATGATTGCTTGGATAAATGGCGGATTCTTGGCAGCTCATTTTTCTCTGATGTTCTTTCTTTCATGCAAAACCCCTTACCTACCATGGAGAAGCAGAGAAAAAGCTTGGCAATAACCTGAAAAACCAATACTACAATAACTGACTAAACACATTACAGTGCTGCTTGCGTTAAACACTTGTCATATTTGACATCCACTGAGTTGAGGGTCAGGGGCTTTCTGTAGGTCGGGACCACTGGTGCTTTTTGCATTGACTCGCTGATATACAGTTCACTGCATTCTTTCCACAAGTAACAAAATATATCCATTTGTAACTGCATTCACCTGACACCTTGGTGAATGTTTGGGGGGTTCAGGTCACAAACACGATCTGAATAGAACCGCGTAGAGATTATGTATTGCTTAAAGCTGGAACTTGGTTAAGGTTGGGAAAAAATTGTGTTGTGTGGAAAGTACTACTACCTTTGGGCATTTTCTGAAATGACAAACATTTTGTTCATTTGCCTGAGGAGGAGAGTTTCACTATTCCGATATAAAACTACATGTGTAAACTTAACTTATTGAAAACCAGCTCAGCTCTGTTTAGATGTTTAGTCAGAACGTATATTCATGGTTGTTTCTGTACATAGTGTGATCACTGTAACCGAACATATCAGTGGTTGGATTTGCAGTGAGAATAATATTTCAGCTCAATTCTGTTTCGTTTGTATAGCACTAAATCAAAACATTAGAGCTCCATACTTAAGGGGAATCTCATCGTGAAAGTTCTCTTGTCTCTTTGACCCAGGTGTTACCACTTAGATCACATAGATCTTTTGCCAAATTAAAATATGTATTGCGCAGCATCTATTGCCCTTCTGTCCGACCTGGGAGAGCGATCCCTTACATGCTGCTCCCTCTGAGGTTTCTATGTTTTTTCCACTTTAAATATTAGTTTTAGTTAGTTTAGGTAGTTTTTCCTTATTCTTGTGCCATATTTCCTGTTGGCAGGTCCTGTTTGTAACGTAGCAATTGGTGTCCCAACACCTATGAACAAATTACCTTGATAATGACCAAATTATAAAAATCTGATTATTAAACAAATTATCATGTTGTTAGATGTGCATTTTCTCAATATTTCCAAGTTGAATTATAAAGATTTGGAAATGAATGGTATCCTTGGAAAGTGTAAATCATGCAGAATGTGAAAATACATCAGATTTGACTCCAGCTTATGAATTGGAGTGAAAGACAGAGATTTTGATGCAAATCGCAACAACAACTATCTTGTCACAGCTGCCATTCTCCTCACTCATTATATTTGCCTCACATCTCTCCTTCCGCATTCACACCTCAACTCCCCCATTTTCTTAGTATTTACTCAAATTGACCTCAGCCGGCCCAAATGTGTTATTTCTTCATTTACCTACGACCTCAAGCTTTTACATGGTTACAGCTTGATTTATCTTAATTTAATAAATCATTCTTATTTACGTCTTCTCTGTAGCACTGGCCTATTTCCCGGTTACAATATGTGTAAATGATACACAAAAGCAGAAGTTTCTCATCCTATTCTCACCATCCTGGCCCCTGTATGGTCTTTGTGTTACACTTGTAAATTGATGAGATGCTGTGTGATGGTGTGGCACTAGATCGTATGTTACAAACTGTGCAGCATCTTTTTTCCAGTGCCATGGACAGTGGCATCAGGTTGTTGTGCTTGTGATCACAGCACAGGTGTGTCCGTTTATTCTGACTGATTGAATCTCTGCCCAGGCGGACGTTTGGTGCTGCTGTGCTGTGAAAACCATGTGGTTAACCGAACTAAATGTGCATTTAGGAATGAGAAACAAACAAAATGTTGTGACGAAGGGCAGATGGAAGGTGGCAGAGATGATGTTGTGCACGCGAAGGGTTCAGTGTGAAAGATTTAGTTGGAAGGGGTCTATTTCCAGAAACTGAATACAAAATAATCCCAGTGATGTTTTCAAGAGTGTGTAATTATCTAAATTGTACACATTGTGGCTTTCTTTACCCTTTATATTTAAATACTCTTGAGCAGGTCCTCTGTGTTACTCGACTTATCAGATAATAATTATTCAGTATGGGAAAAACATTATATATTACGTTGCTCCCCCTAACTTATACTGTATATACATGCATATACACACAAAATAGAAAATTAAAAATAGACAGTAGCCTTGGTTGTCTTTCAAACAACCCACACTAGCCAAGCTATACATTTTATCCATAACAAACACAACATACCATGTCAAATCAAAAGATATCTCAAGTTCATTTGTCCCCTTAATGGCATCATGGTGCTATGAGTTACCTCTGTGCAGCAGAACAAAGACCTTGATAATTCCCGTACTGAAATTGATGCACTGCACCAGCAAATTGCAAGTAATGACCGGACACAACAAAGTAAGAAATGTGCTCTGTTTCAGTGACGAAGGGCACAGTGTGTTCCAGACGAAAAATCACACGGCATCAGAAAGTTCAATCTAATTGAACTTGAGTCTCAGAATTGAGAGCCCATAAAAAGGTTAAATTTATTATACAAACTGAATGGTGGTGAATGAGAAAAGCTTTTCAGCAGTTTACAAACAGATAGATCTCTAATGAAAAAGTTTAAATTTCCATTTTGACTGTTTTGTTTATTGCTGTTTTGAGGTATATTTTTGGCCTTGTCCGATATCTGATCGTAACTCCTGCTTAGTTCAGGACTCTGTACTAACAAGCCACTTTCAGGTCTGATTAACTCTGAAAGACAAAAAGCCACAGTAGGCAAATGATGTATAATACCATACCGAAAAACCATAATCACTATTTCTTATATCAGAACTGTATCATCCCCAAAAATTGTCAAGGTAAAAAAATAGGGCAACATATTATTCTCTCTCTCTCCAGAGCTGTAAATCTTGGTTTGACTTGTTTTTCAGTTCATTTGGTGCCGCAGCAAAATGTTGTGATGCTGTCCCGTCTTATAGTGAGGGGAAAACTTGAGTCGCTGACATCACTCGCATTGGACATTAACTGTCATATTCATTTGTTATCCCTGATGTGTGGTCTGAATTACAATATAGAATAATCAGGAATATGATCTAAAAATCTATTTAGCAATGAAGATTGAATTAAACTGAATTTTTCGGTTTTATTTCCATGTATCACCTTCTGCTTCTATTGTGCTGCACAATGTGTTCCTCTTCTCTGTCTCTCTGTTTCCCTTTCTCTCTCTAGCACTCACACATATATACACATACACATCCACCCCTAACTCTCCATGGAATGGTGTATGTGCATTTTTAGTGTTGTAGCTCAGGGACTGTGCTTATGCTCTCCGTCCCTGTACTCATTTGTCAAGTTCAGTTTTGGACGTAGCTCGGTTGGGAGGGTTCAGGGAGGCAGGTGGCAACAGCAGGCATCTCTCCCTCCCTCGCTCTTCATCTTGTTCTCGCTCTTCTCTTGTATCCATTGCTCCCCCGGCCTCTCTCAACGTCTCTCAGTGGGCCTTGTACTCTGTGCAGCTAATTTTTTAAAGCAAGACGTTGTGTGCAAGTTGGTTTCCCCCAACACCAGCAAGACGAGGCTCGCAATGATTAGGCGAAAGACCAACAGCCCTGGCACGCTCCTTTACTGGTCCCTGCTGCACACCGCTGGGCATACACAATGGAACTGGAGAGGTTTGAGAGTGCCTGTGTGTTGAATATAAAATACATCTAGAGAAATTAAATTACCTGCGGGAGAGAACACAACATTTCCTAAACGTATAGAATATACATTAGCCAGATGCAAAATCTGTAATATTCCAAATTCATCCCTCTATGTTCCTACCTGAGAACTCAAGTAAAACAAAGCATTGCTATCTGTTTAAACCATTCATATAATGATTGATTATGATGGTTTTGCGTCAAGACCCTCTAATGTTAGTCCCTTGCTGTGATGAGTAACAAGTCTCCTAACCCTACCCAAACGGTCAATGTTTGTCAATGACCTTGATTTGGAAAACTTCTCATAATAATCATAATAACAGTCATAGACTGTATCGACAAGCTATGTTGTCCATCCAGTAAAAATAGACAAAAAACCGAGAACACTGGTTCAGGCATTTATAATGTTGCATTCCACATTGCCTCAAGTTCAATAAAAAAAAGGGAACTTCAGATCTGCTTCTTCCATCTCAACATGCCTGGCCGCTCACTGCATGAAATCGATGCACTTGTATTATTTTGTGAAAAAGTAAAAAAGATTGGTATTAAATTATTCCTCAATTTCAACTTGATTGATTTCATTATTCAGACAAGAGGTGGAGCTGCCAGGTGCAGCAGACAGAGGTAGGAAGCAGCTTATATTTAAAAGGGCTTCACAGGGGTTGTCAAACTGGGTTTTATGCAGTTTCTTCTTGATGATGATGATGATGAGTATTGAGTGGAAGTGGCAGATCCAGTCAGCGATACCTGCTGGATGACAGAGAACAGAGAGGAAGCTTATTTACAAGCAATTTACAAGTATCATTGAAATTGATTTCATGTCCTTGGCTTTGAGACAAGCACAAATGGAAGGATAAGGAGATGAAAAAAAAGAAAAGAAAAAAGACAAGGAGAGAGGAGGGCCGGATGTGAACAGAGCAAACAGAGCCAAAAATGGACAAAGGGAAACAGGGAGAATGACAAAGTAGCAGATAAGGATGCAAGCAGAGATGAAGGTGATATAGACTAAATGTTCCAGATGCCTCCCAGTGAGAAACAGATTAGTGCAAACAGGAGAGAAGTTTCAAAGAAATGGAGGGATGGATAATCCAACCAAAAGAAAGAGAAAGGTGGGGAAGGTGAATTACGCCTATAATGAAGCAAATATCTGCTCATAGCCAGACACATGCAAAAATAGCAGTAGAGGAAGAAAAGAATAAAAGAGACACGACAGGAAATGACAAAGAAACAAAGAGAGCAGGAAGAAGAAGCTGACACTTATGAGAGACCCCTTGTTCTGGGGAAAGAATCGGATGCATGATGGTTAAGTGGGTGGATATGAGGAGTATTTAGCACATTTCTTCTTTGGTCTCTGCTCATCTACCTTTTTTAATGAGTTCTGTGAATCCTTCACTTAACCTCTGTTTCTCATTTCTCTCCAAGAACAAAAATACCATCAGATGTAATCATGAGGGGAAGTTCAGAATTCCTGGGCAGAAAGTTAATTTGAGGGTGACGTTCTACTTAAGGTTTAAACCAGGAGCCAAAAATTTCGAGCAATTACACTTTCAATCAGTGTGCAGCAGAGGGTTGTTACTTACAATGGTAATAGCATTGGTGTAATCTTATTTTTATTTTTTGTGTTTCGTAAAGAGAGTCATCTATAATGGTTATCTCATTATTGTACAACCGTATTACTTTATTCCCAGGACCAGAATGTAGTCATCCTTTAAAAGTATTTGTAATATTATTACCATGCTCTAAAAACTAGATTCATCTTTTCTTTTTTTTTATTTGTATTATGCCACTTCCTTCCAACCATGCCCACTGCCTTGTCAATAAATGCTCAAGAAGAGGGGAACATTAGAGCGGAGACTAAGGGTAGAGATTATACTGAGGCGAAAAGGAGGCAGGAAAACAGAGGCTTTTCCATCCAGTAAGATCAAAGCCTCGGCTAGTGTGTTGATAAATTTAATTTATCTCTGTGCTCTTGCTTGTAACGCCTAAGGAGCATTTTTAGAGATAAGAGGTTTTTCCTCATGAGACACCGTGGCCCCGCAGATTTCCTTGAATGGTCAACAGTTACCAAATAATATAGACAGTTACCATCTACAAAAGCATTTCATAAACCCAGCAGCACTCTTAACTCGTACTACTGCTGTGTTAAGAGTTTGTTTTTATTTTTGAGGTGTTGCACTTCAACTAAGGGGGAACAACTCACTGAAGGATAACCAGACACCTGCATGATACAGACCTCACAATCCATCTTCCCACCACCGAGTCCCTGCCCCCCCCCCAGCTTCATCTCTCTGTCTCCTCTTCTTTAAAAACTCTCTAATCCTAGGTCTCCTTGTTATTTCCCTTGCCTTTGTGTCTACCTTTACAAATACTACAATGCTTATTTTAGGGTACACCACAATGATGTACTTATACTGCCATAAATCCTAATCACAGCTGTTATGTGATTCAACTCCAAGCTGAAAGCCCTTGTACTTGTTTGTAGAATGGAAAGGTACAGGGCATGTAATTAGACCTGTTCACTCCCTCTGGACAAGATCCTTTTGGCCTGATTTGAGTTCAGGTCATTAGAGATTTAATTCATTTAATTATTTTTCTTCTGTTTAACTTTCAAATCTGGACTCTGACCCTTGCAAATAGACTCAGACCTGACTGGCCTAGTGTCAGGCATGTTGGTTTATCCTAAATATGAGAAGATGAGCCGAACTCGGTTTGTTCAATCAAGTATTTATTTAGGAAGCAATGAAAGATATCAATCAGCAAAACAATGGGCATCCAACAAGTCGCTTCAGAACCGCAGACCCATCAGAACGCCTCAACAGCCGGCATCTGTAAGATTTTATAACAGTCGGTCTTGGTTCTTCCTCCTCGAGAGTGCGCAAGTGTAGTCCCTCCTTCTTGGCATTGGAATGATAAGGAGCAAAGTCTCAAAATGTTCATCTCTTGACCAGCCATGACACAGCTGATGGCATGTGGACCAGTGGTGTTGACAATTGGAGAAAAGATTGTGTTCTTGCTATATCAAAACAATGTTCTGTTTGTACAGACATTCAAAACAACTTAACCAAAACAACAAAACAAAACTGTGACGCTCACACATTTTAATTTCAAGATTAAACACTAGGAAGGAAAAGGTTATTATTAAATAATTTGTGTGAAGGCCATTTATCTGGCTCAAATTGCTTCTATCATTATTGTTAAGATTACAGCTATAATTTGAAATGCTTCTATCTTTATTTATTTAGAGTTCAGACATAGACTATAGTTAAAATATTGAAAACCTGACACGAGTAGATTTTTCAAAGACTTATCTGAAATAATGATAATATACAATGAAATATTGCTTTATTAGTTCCACTCTAAGAGAAATTTGCCAGGCTGTAGTTTAAAAACAGGGGTGGCAATAGTGGTGAAGTGGCTGTCCAACCGTAACCTCAAACAAAAGATTTTGATTGGGATATTTACAGGGAAAAGTGAGAGGTTATATGATGTACCGAATTTTGTCGTCTGAATAAAAAACATATAATTTAAATACAAGCAATACATGCACACTAAATTTGACCCTTGAAAAAAAACCATTATATGAATCCTAAAGCAGATGAACGTGCATTATCATCTGTTCATCATCATATTTAATGCATAAAACCTCTGCTCAATAACACATGCTATTGAACTATTGAAAAGGGTTTACTGCAGTCCCCTTATGTTGAAATGAGGATTTGATCATTTTCCACCTTTTATTTTCTTTAATTGGTCCATCAAAATGCTTGATACAATATCCTGGTGCCTGTAAATACATTAATTTTGTATTTTATCTATCTAGTGTCATATGCAAGTCAAGTCAAGCATACAGGTGTGAATAGTGCTGAATAATCTCAGCTGCTACAAACCCAGGGGAGTGTGTGCCACAACCCTCACTGTGTAAATTAATTGAACTTTGTCACATTATCAGAGCTCTAAAACTGTTTTGACACTCTCTGGGGTCTACGTGTTAATATGTTACACTATACCCATGTTTTATATCAAACTACACACACACACACAGGAGGTGCAGATGTGTGAAGTCCAGACTGAGGAACAGCTTCTTCCCAACATATATATATATATTATTGCTTTATTTGAAGTATTACAATTAGGAATTGAGCAGGAAATGAAAAGTAAGACACGAGATACAAAGAATCATTACTGTTTAAACAAATTAGAGTGAATACCTCCGCCGAGGTATTTCTGTCATGATTATGACTTTGGACTGTCCAAAGTGTTTTCAGTTTTGATTATGACCTCCTTGTGTTTTTTGTCTATCCCTGTGTTTATGTTTGTATTCGACCCATACATGTGTTTTAAGGTGTCCCACTCCGTTTCCCACTCTGTTTCTTTCTGTGTTTAGATTTATTTTCTCCCTGTGTTCTGTTTCCTGTTTTATTTTGTAGTTTCTGCTCCTTGTGTTTTCCAACTGATTATCTGCACCAGTCCTCATGTTTTTTCACTTTTTTGCAACTCTGTCTCTGCATCTTGGGTCCACCTGCTCCTAACAACAACCTGACAATTCCCTTGTGAAACCACATAATAATTCACCAGATCCAGATTTTTTTATTGTACCTGCACCACATTGGACAGGAAATGTTGACAAAAAAACGCCCTATTTTAATGTTAAAGGAAGTGAACATTTCCTGGATCAGCTTTCTGATCCTGATACAAACCAAATTTTTTTTAGTTCTTTGCTGATCCATCCCACATCCTACAGCCAAGTTTGCGGTCATCGATCTGGCAATTATTATGAAATCCTGCTAACAAATAAACACCAGGGAAAGATAGCCAGAAAATCTGTCCTCTTGTCCATTTGTCTGTTAACTTGGGTGAGAAGCATGCCTGGGAGTCTGTGGATGGTGTGTGTGCAACATAGACAGGCATGCGTATGTATGAGAGCTGACAGAGGCATCCAGGTTGACAGCCTTTGTAATGGAGGAGAAGGTAATTTGTTGGACGGATCCTCCTCTGTGGCCGCCTGCATGTCTCCCCTCTGTTCATCCTTCCCTCCATCGGTCTCCTTCCTTCCCGTCTCCTGTAAATCTCTCTCAAACACTCTTTCTTTCCCACTTACCCTCCATCTCTCGCCATCCTACCTGTCTAATTCTCCTCCTCCTCCTCCGTCCCTCTCCTTCTCCCCCTTGCCCAGCTCGGGCCCCCATCCATCAGGCCTAATGATTAAGCTGCTGCCCTGCTCATCTGAGGCCCTGCTTCATATTTCCCACAGTGGGAAACTGGTTTGAACAGAGCAACAGAACAGCATATTTCAGCAGTCAGCACCACATGCTTATCTTTTGAAGATTGAAGGTATTTGTTATTTTTCTATATGAAATTAGAATTTTAAGCATAACATTAAACACCTGCAATGACCGTCATGACTGCTAAATTGCAACAGTTGCAACATGTATTCAAACAAATGTTGAATCGATTAAATAAATGTATTCTTCAGAAAAATGACATATGTTGAAGAAACCTTGAACAGAACCGGGCTGTGGGTGGGTGGCCAACTGCTTGAGACAGAATGTGGGGCAGGCGGGCTGGTTATAATAACAATAACAATAATAATAATAATTGGAGCAGCAGGTGTAGATCACTTATTTCCAGGATTCTTCACTGTGTCGCTGGTATCTAGCGTAATTATATTATAAAATGACATGTTTCTGAGTTTAATCGATCTAAGTACAACAACTACAATTTAGTTTGAGTGTAATACCAGAAAATTACAAGACATTACGGTCCTGAAGGCATGTTTGAATTTATACTGATCATGCTTCACTGGTAAATCTAATTGGGCAGAGAAGGTTGTTTCCCTGCTTGTTGAGTTGTAGTTGAAAGCAGTAAGGATACTAGATCCAAGCCTTTTGCCATAGGCAAGGATGGTCTCACTAAAATAAGAACATTTTAAGATGTAAATTGCTGCTGGATAACAGGTAGAAAAAAAAAGAATAAACGGAACAAAGAAAAAGGGACCTAAGAACCCTTAGAAGAAGAACAGAGAAAAGAGGAAAAGGATATAATAGAAGCGATAATGCACCTTGATGTTGGTTGCCACCCGCCAATAAACCGAACAAAGAAGGAGGTTAAAAAACCACATTTTATATTTATAACCTACGGTTTGGGCAGGATGAAAGTCTGTGTGACTGAGTAACAGTGTAAAATATGGAGCACTAGTGAGGCATGAAAGCAGTAGTTCAAGCAATTTTCAGAGAAGCTTTCCTTTAGGGTTATCTCAAAAGACTCCATGTTATGGATGCCGACTGTCTGGTCGCTCCATCAGGATTTCTGAGTAATTGCTTTAAAGTAGTGAAACTATTATCAAGAGCTTGTGAGACAGCCATTATTTTCACTGAGTAGGGAACTTGCTTGGACTGTCACATTTCTGAAATCTCATCAATGATATTAATTGTGACTCAAGCCATCGTATACAACTTATGTAGTACTCTGAACTCAAGCTTTTCAACAAAGACTTTCCCTGTCCTGGGCTGTCATTATGAAAATGATCTGTTCCAGATCTTTAAGCAGGTCAACTAGGAGGTTTTAGAATAAAGAAGCATAAGACTGAGAGAGGAAAAAAAAGCAGTTCAGTGAAGTAAGCTGCTAAACGGGAGAAGGCATGTTCGTCCTTGAAGTCAATTCATTGTTTCAGTCGTCATTGTACAAGACAAGTGGAAGTGCTAAACTCCAATTGCAAAACAAATTGTCTTTTAACCTCTGTCTCCCTGCCTGAAATTTTAAACTCCAGTCTCGCTGTGCCTCCTTCTGTAGAGGACCAGGGTTTGCGACAGCTAGAGAGAAAGGGGGAACTTGTTGAAAAGTATCGCTTTCAAAGAAAATCCCTTTCTACACACTTTATTTTGCTTTAGATATAAATGGATGCCATCGATTTCCAGTCAAAAACCCATAGAGGCAGCAGGAACTCACTATTTTCACTTTAATTGTGTAGAGGTCGGAATACTTACAGGACTTCTTACATATGTGTATTTTAGGCTTTTATTTACGCAATGTCACTTCTCCCAGGCGTATTGTTTTATATCTAAAACTATTGAATCGCATTTGGTGTTTAAAGATTCAAATTCTGAAACATTGATCTGGTGCAAGTTCTCCAATGATGTTAAGTCTTAAAGCTTAATTAATTAATAGAATAGGTTTTAAGTGACTATGACAGACAAGATAAAGTTTAGTTTATTTTAACCTTTGTACATTATGATTTAAAATAAACAGGTCAGCAAAACAACAATGAAAATACAGGCCCAGAGATTACACCCATGACCACTGCAACTGTAGACACTCTAATATCTAAATAAACCTAAACAACCTATGAACTCCACAACTTTCTCAGATTGAACCTGAGTCCTGGTTTACGCAACATGGATTAATGTGGTAAACACGTGATAAACAGAATTTTAGGGTTTTATAAAGATAGAGAAGGCACAAGGGCATGAGTCTGCTCCTGAACAGGAGTGAATTACAGTTGCAGTAGAGAGTAGGAGGTACAGGAATAGCCATACCTGAACATGTAATTCACAGATGCCCGCTAGCTCATCTAGTGGCGCACTTCAGTACTCCAGTAGTGGCCATGGGTTTCGGCTGCAGACCAGGTTCATTGCTTCTTTCCCCACTCTCTGTGGCCATTTCACACTCGCTGGCCGCTGGTCTATCATTTAAATCAGTCTTAATTTCGTTAACGAAAACGATGACGAAATATATTCGTTAACGACCCTTTTTCCATGACGAAGACGAGACGAAGACGTAACGAAAACGGATCTTTGAAAATAAAAACTATGACTAAATCTATTTTTAACTTTCTTTTACGAGACAAGACGGAAATGTTGGTGGTTGACTAAGTCACAAGAATTTTTTTAATATCATCATGTCATAACGTATCAGGAGCGGGTGAGTGAGTCTGTGTGTCTGTGTGTGTGTCTGTGCGCTCCCAGATAGCGCACCGGTCCCGAGGCTCCACCCCCCGCCCCGCTCACTCGCTCAGAGACACAAGATCAGAGCTAGTACACGTGAAGAAGCCTCTCAGTGACCGACTGCTTCTTAACTATGGAAACAGTGAAAACACAGAGTTTCTCTGGTCTCAGCTGATCAGAGATCAGCGCCTCAGTTTCTTGATCAGAGCAGAAGCTGCAGTTGGTTTCTACCGAGCTGCAGTTTCTGTGTTCGCCTCCAGTCCGACCCGCTCTCACTTTTTGTTTTCACATTTAAAATTAAATATATATTTTTGAACTATTAGGCTTTTGTTTTTATAGAAAAGGAGTTTAATGTGGCTATTAAATGTGACTAAAACTAGACTAAAATGGAATTTGTTTTCGTCGACTAAAACTAGACTAAAATGGAATTTGTTTTAGTCGACTAAAACTAAGAAGGATAAAAATGACTAAATTGCATTTTCGTCAAAAGACTAAGACTAAATCAAAAATAGCTGCCAAAATTAACACTGATTTAAATAAAGGCAATAAATACACAAATAAGGAAGATTATGTCACGAGAGGTCCAAATTGATCCCATCTTGCATTGAAAAACAGTCGGGTATGCGCAGACAGTAAAAAAGCACGAAAACTGCTAGATTGAACTTTGCCAAAGAACACGATAAGAGGCCTGTGGAATATTAGCATCATATTTTCAGGTCTTATGAAACCACTCTAAATTTGTTTGTATCAGATGGGACTCAGCATGTTTGGTGCGGAGGCATTTTATGTTTTTTCTATGTTTGAAGAACTGTCACCATTTACTTAAATTGGATTGGATTTGGTTGCAACGCTGTTTACCCCTGAAACTCTAACCGTGTTTTGTGCACTCAAACACTTCACCAACCACTCCATCAGCATAATGGTGTGTAGATAATGAGTTAATTTTCCTGTTTGGGTGAACTATCCCCCACAAGATAAAGTACATGATAATTTTAGGTTGATCCCTGCTAATTCCTTTAATGTAAAATGTTACAAAGCTGCCCTAAAACCTCATTGTGAGTGAGGGAAAACTCCGATTTGTAATTGCATTAGATTTACACATGTAAATAATGCAATTGCTGATACATTTTTGATGAAACAAACTTTCTGAAAGACTTTCTCTTTCACATATTTAATCATGTCAATATTCAATAATTGATATGTGTCTTCTGGGTTTTGTATCTTGCCCTGAAAACTCAATATGCAGCGGTTTGAGAAAACACATGCAAATAATAAGTCAAAGCTTATGCAGAGAATGTCTTCACCAATTTTACAACAAGATGAAGAAGTTCATGTTAAGTGAAAAAATGCTGCAAAGTGAGAAAAATAACAGAACCACTGCAGAGCTCTGCGAATCTATTTATCTACTCACCAACTCCCTGGTTGCCACAGAGTCCGTTTTTTCATCACTGTCTTAATCATTCTCTCCTGATGCTGATATATTCGTTCATAAACATTAAATTTTTCAGCGCAAGAAAATAATCCCTCGTCTTACTTTACAATATTGCTGTTTCTTGTCCATAATAATTCCTGTTTAAACCGGTATACACCTGCCCAGTTTAAATGTATTGTGTAGAAGACTTTCGACAGAGCTAAAACCTTTTAATTTTAAAACTCTGATTTACACCAAAAACATATCAGTATGGATTTTGCCACAGAACCAAATAACCATTAACGCTAGCGTGTGGAAGTTTTGCAACAGTGATCGACTGCTTGTCTGCATTTCCCCAGGATTCTTTGATAGCTCCCAACATTCACCATGTCTTCTCTCCATTTTGCTACTTTTAATTATTTCACACTGTGGAAAGCTGGTGCCGCGTTGATGCCAGAAGACATCTTCCTTCTCCGTCTTTGCATGAATACTCGAATGATTCCCATCTTCTCTGACTCCCGCTCTCTCTATTAGTCACCCCCGCAATCTACCCTGCAGTGGTGTTATAAATCCCACTAAAGCTAATTAAATGGGCCAGAAACAAATCTATCATTTGACAAAATTGCACTTAAATTGAAATTGTTAAGACACATATATGATTTTAAACCCCACTGATGAGTTCATGCCTCTCGTGAGCATCCCACTCATGCCCCGAGGAATGAGTCACACGAGGCCACATGACAGAAATGTGGCTCTCTATGCACTTTGCAGGACATGCACACACTCTCACAGGCTGGAGGGTGAGTGGGCATAATGCTGCCCCACTCCAGTGGTGTGAAGAAACACCTTCAGATGAATACATAGCAAAACAGCCCAAGGCTTCTTCACTACAACAACACAAGTAAACCCCAACTCTTCTGTTGTTATTGCCTTCTTGTTTTTCACTCTTCTCCGTGCCTTCGATACTTATGCTGCTCTCCCGACGGTTCCCTCCCTCTTTCTCTTGTTATCGTAGCGGCTACTGTATGCCTGTCTTCTCCAGCACACACACTTTCACAAGCAGTCGCCAAAGATGCAGAGGATAAAAAATTGATTGGCATTACCATTTAATCAATAGATGGACATGAGAATGTGTTGCGGGCTTCTCCCGGGATGGGGGGGGCTGATGGAGAGGAGTTTGATATATGAGGAAGAAGGGGCAACGCCTCTGAGACCTGAAGATAGAGGCCAACACACACAGAAAGGCTGTGCATGTATATATGAATGTGTGTGTTAGTGTGCAAGGGCATGCTGTCATTTAAAATAAAGTATTTCTTTAGTTATCAGGCTGGGATGATTCACAGACAGAGAGGGCTGAGGTTTCAACTGTGTTTGCTGCGGATTAAAGATGAATGTGGGAGAGATTTTGCTCCCGCGGGTCTCGATCTGTGTGCATTTATTATGTGTGTGTGTACTGTATGTGGCTGCGTGTCCCCTCAATGCCTCTATTGCTGTCACATCTGATCACAGCCCATCAAACCGAGCTGAAAACTGAGTTGACATAACTGTTTGATAAACGCAGCACCCCAGCATTCAACCATCAAGAGGTGGAGTGCTGTTATTTTAAGTTCTGCAGCGCACTAATGAATTGCACATATAGACGTACGTGCATGGTTGAGTTGTCACTTGTTTGGAATGATCACATTTTAGATTTTGTGAAAAGATTCCAAATGTTTTAAATATAATAGTATTTAGCCAAACCTCTATTTCAGTATAAGGTGATATCCTTGGTTGTAGTTGCCTTTCATTAAGCTGCATTATTCAATAAATGAACTCCAGTAGTTGCGTTTTGAATGGTCTTATTTACTTACTTGTGCTGAATAAAGGAAGCCACATTGGAAATCTCCATTTAAAGGAAAGCTAAGTTAGCTGTAATTTCCAGATGCCATTGTTAAGTTTAACACATCACAAATAAAGAAACAGTCCGAAGAATGACTGGTGGAGAGGATGGAACATTTCCATATTTACTATGTGACCTTTGAAATTTTCATATACAACCAGCCATCGTTTGGGGGTCATGGACGGCTGCATCGTATAACTTACCTTGATGGCTTACATTAGCTCGATGGAATTTTTTTTTAAATTGTATTGATTTTGCTGCTTAGTGACTCCTGGCAGTTTTCTTGAATATTGCAAAATACATGAGAAGAATGGTATCGTGCAATCACTACACCTGTATGGTGTCTGACCTTGAATTTACTTAACAATCATGCTTACCACGTTTAGACGCTGTCTGCAGTGATAAGGCGAAGTGTCATAATTGTTCTTGATGCTATTGAATGTATAAATGAATGATCACTATATAATACATTACATCCATACATAAATATGCATACACACGTTCATACATGTTGGATGGTGAAGCGAGAATGGGACCGCCAAGCTGCTGCCTCTTTGCACAGCAGCACTAAAGCAGCATGGTGAAAATTTTGCAATCCACTTCCACAGAACACACAAAAACACATCAACTGGCCTTTCACTGAACACATTTCAACATGTCACAGCAGGAATAGCACACAGCTTTCGTGCAGTATGGGGTATATAGGGTATATTGCATGCTGGCTCACGACCACACTGGGACACTTAAATAAAACACAACCTTAGCTAATGTTATTTGTAACACTCTTGATTTTCCTGCTGTTACAAGTTCAAGTATCTGCTGTGTAAAAGGGCCTTTTGGGAACGGTTGTTCAGTGGGGTGCACAGTGTGCCCCGGTTGCAAAGACACAATCTCTGTTCTTTTCTACTACTGACAAAGCATAATGGCCCAGAGGTGCTTTCTGATCCTGATTGAGTAGATCGCTGCTCAGGCCGAAGTTCTGGAGGGCAGACATTATGTGATGACGAATTATTTTTGATGATAATGGTGTTAGTCCCCTCAACTTTTTCTTATTTTCCATCTCTGAAAAATACTTTAATTTTTTCGAATAATATTGAATGTGGATGGATTAAAAGTCAACGTAGCACAGTCAGTTAACACCCACAAAAGATGTCTAATCAGGCAACATGTGTGGAGCATGACTGCAGGGCCTTAATATAATCAAACCACTATCAGCGCTTCAACATAATCAATCCATCAGCAATTACAGCAATTTCTGGATAAATGCTTGGGTAACAGTTGCTGCACCGAATCAAATTACAACTTAAGTTGTAAGTTATTTGCCACGATAAGCTGGTGGTACTCGGTTCATGTTTCAGCCTTTGAAAAGTGTTAATACAGAGTCAAGCAAATGATGCACCAGGGACACAAGAAGGATTTTGTTGTCTATGTTTTCATTACATCAAATCTGGGACAGTCTCCCAAAAACCCTTCCAAATTCTTCACTCCCGTTTTTTCGGATGCACACTTCAATGAACTTTGTGTGATTCTTTTAGTTATCAGGAGCACCATATGTTCCGTGAAGCACAAAGAACATTTGATTCTTTTAGCGTCTCCCCGCTCCACTCTCTCCTTTCCTTCTCTATTATTTCTTCCTCTCCTCTTCTGCTCGTTTCTCGTGACCTCTCAGTTCCCTTTTACCTGATTCTATTCTCTCCTCTGTTCATGTTTCCTACTTTTTCCTTCACCTCCGCTGTCGTTCCTTCTGATATTTGTCTCCTCTTCCATTGTCTCATACACCTCTTCACCTTCCTCCTTGGTTTCCTTTCTCTCATCAATTTTCCATGACCTTTCCTTATCTACTACTTAAACCACTTATTTTACCTCCTCCTCCTTCTCTCCTTTCAGGTCAGGGGGGATTCATGACCTGTGTATGACAGAAACCCCTCCTCACTCAGAGCAGTGAAGTGTAGGGGAACTGAATATTCATACTCTGCTCTGCATGCTGAGCAAACAGAATCCTCCCTCTCTGTCAAGCTTTTACTATACCTTTCTTCCATTTCTGCCAGTGTTTGTGATGTCTGTATGAAAAAAATAAAAATAAAACAGGTGTAGTGGTTGAAACGCTGGAGCGAGAGGATGTGTAAGGATTCTGTGCAGGTTGATTGATTCTAACAGACCTGCGATTGTTTAGCTGAGACACAAATCTAAACCCCAGTGAGACAAGCTTTTATACAAACACAGCAACATGGAACCACTTGGCCTGGAAGTAGTGCACTGAGAAACAAGGTTGAGTGACTTACTGAAGGGCACAGCTACAATTCAGCACCTGGTTGAAAACTATGTAGTCTACTTCCAGTTTTGTACAGACACAAAACGAAAAGAGAAATATAATTTGCACACTGCAAATGTCATCTTGTGTGTCCATGTGTGTTTGTGGGTGTGTGCTTTTTCCACTTTGCGGGCAATAAAATGTCAAATTTAAATATTACAAGATAAAATATACCATCATCCCCATTAAAAACAGAAGTCTAGAAGGAAGGGCTG
The DNA here is from genome assembly GCF_949316205.1 of Platichthys flesus. Taxonomy (NCBI): domain Eukaryota; kingdom Metazoa; phylum Chordata; class Actinopteri; order Pleuronectiformes; family Pleuronectidae; genus Platichthys; species Platichthys flesus. The sequence goes on along the minus strand of NC_084953.1, from coordinate 24,084,046 downwards.
ATTATATAGTTTTACATTTGGCACTGATTTTGGTAATTCTTATATTGTATTACAGCAATAATACAATAATTAATATAGGTATATAATATAATATATTATGCAATAAAAACAAACATTTTTTTAATCATCATTGTTTTCAATTCCTGACAATGTTGGACTGATACAACGATGAAATCCACTGATCCAATGAAATGAACTTGCTTGACAGCAAACCAATTTTTTATATAGGGAAATCTAAGGACTCACTTATGACAAGGAATAATTTGGAAGTAGCTCCAGAACATCAACAATTTGTCAATCTGCTGCTAACTATAGGTTTCAGTATAGACCACAAGTGAGCGCAAAATCCCCCCCCACACACACACACAAAGACGCAACCATCTGCCACTGTAATGAGCATGGCTGAGAGCTGCCATTTGCAGTATCAATCTTCCAGACTACATATGTCATGTGGTGTCGTGCAGAGTGCCCTTTATGGTCACCAAAGTGTGAATTAATTAGCACCATGTCTGACAGACCTCATTCACTTCTGACCATTATGTCGCACTCTATGATCTAACAAGGCCTAGAGCAGATCAAATAGCACAAGCTGAGGCAGAGTCGCTCTCAGGCACATCCTTAAATCGCTCTCCAGGAAAAATAATCAGAGTTTGAAGGGAGGAAATTTATAGATACCTAATTTTCTCATCTTCTCTGGCACTGATTTGAGTTTTGGACCATCTTGATCATCTGATGAAGGTAATGGTTATCAGATCTTATGGCTGCCTGGCACGTTAAATGTTTCCAGATGCATCAGTATTTCTCCCTCACTACTGTCATGCTCATTGAGGGTAATAGAGGTGTAACTGCGTCTATGCAGTTAAAGCCCTGTCAGTTATTCATAATTGGTCGTCTCTGGGAGAGAAAGTCGTCCCTTTGATTTTGTTGAATGTCAGTAAAATCTGGATGTACACACACACACACACACACACGCACAATGCAAGGTGTTTGCAGAGAATTACATCCGACGGTAGTTATTATTAAAGCTCACTCTCACTGAAGCAGGAAAAAGAAGTCTTCCAGAAACCAGCTCATTGCATGTATTGTGTAAATATTTGTCCTGGCACTGGTTAGGGTGCTGGCTGTGCTTGAGTTCTAGCATGAACAGCAGCGAGTGTGAGGTATAATTCTCTTTTATATTAATGGGTATTGAGGTATTGCAGTCATGTCGGAAATCACCTAGCAACCATTGCTGGGAACATCACAAGGCGCAGTGAAGAATTTGCTTGTTCAAATTATTTTTTAAATGCCCTCAATATATTCAGGACATTGAAAAGTTTATTTTCCTGAATTCTAAACTATTTACATCTAATAAATGAAAGATAAATGTTCAGTATAAAAATAAATATGAGGAACATTGCCAAGAAAAACTAAAACAAGGCTTATCGCTTTTTTCGCAATGTTCTATAATGATTTTAGTGACCTCTGCTGGGCATGGTAACTATGAAGAGAGCAAGTGAGTATGTCAAGTGATGTGTATATTGTGTTAAGGTTAGTGGTAAGCTTGGACCCCAAAGCAGACGAAGAAGGTTGTTGAGAATGAATGAACAGAGTTAACTGGAATGAAAAGCAGATGCAGGCTGGGGCGGCAGGGTGCTGGGTGGCTCGGAGACATCCAGGATGAGACGGGTATGAAGAGCAGAGCAGCGAGGCACACGGAGGGTCTAGGTAGATGAATGACGCATACGAGTAAACACGAGGGTCGAGAAGAACGAGAGCACAAGATCCACCGGACAAGACGAAATAATGGGGTGCCGTAGTGGTGAGCAGATCAAGCTTTTATTAAGGGGATGATGAGGTGAATTGAGAACAGATGTGCCTCCTCCGCTGCAACCAAGAACCAGCCACGCACCCTGCCACACACAGCCTGCATAGGGAGAACAGAAAAGGGGAGGGAGAGAGAAAAAAACAACAAACACCTAACCGAATCATCACATATTGGCTAGATTTTATAGAAGACAGGACAATCACACATGAGTCAAAATATGTTTTTTAGATTCAAAGCTGTTTCTTATACCTTATATTTGGCAGTACCACAACCATAACCAAGCACCCATGATGGAAACAATGGTGACGCAGGTCCTCTTATCTTAAAGAAGGGACCTTTATTATTTTAATCCAAACAATGAGTCTCATTCACCAAATCCAAAGATTCTAACTTTCACCAAGGTTTTATTATCTGGAATTTGTTCTTATGTAAGGACAGAATCTACGCTCACTCAGGAGCACTATTACGTACACTTGACTTCTTTGTGATCCTTACAACTATATTCTGTGATTTTTGACCAGGAGGGGGCTCAGAATCAAACAATGTTTTTTTTACCAGAAAAAAAACATTGTGGCTCTTTGGCTGTAACCTTTTGACATTGATCTGAACGATGCGGAGGCACTACGTAGAGCTGAGGGAACCAGAGGGTTCATCACAACAACTGTCATTTGACACATCTGAAGTGATCTTGTACCATCTAGAAAACATCCTCTACTGCTTTTCTTGTAAATGTATCATAAAAGTACAGGTAAGACTACCTTCTTGTTTTTTATGCCAGTAGAATATTTAAACTGCTGCTTTATATTAGAATTGCAAGTATTTTTTTATTTTTCTATTTGGAGTCATGCTAAGTTGGAGTAATGTTTAATGTAATTGCTTTTATTTTTAATGTCCAATCATTCCTATTTCTATCAATTTTGTTATCCTCAACTTGAATTTGCTCAGCAAATTGGCTCCTTAACACGGTACACCAATTTTTTTGCCACGACAGCAGAGTCAGCTCTGTGGATGGCATTGCAGCACTTTCACAAACACCCACAGTCCACAAACACATTCCAAAGATCCCAGGTTCCAGGTTCGGGGTTCCAAAGATGATTGTCGGAGTTTTCATTGAGGTTGGCATTTGCGGGTTTCATCGAATTGATTGGAAAACCTGTCTCCCTCAACTTGAAGTTAACTTCTTCTTCTGTCTGTTAGTACCGTTGCTGTTAGCATGTTAGCATGCAGATGTTTAAGTTATATCTGCTGGGCCTTTGCAGTGAACAACACTACTGACCATAAGCCTTGTTAATTGTTAGTGCTGAACATTCACTGATGCTGTGACCAAAGTGTTTAATTTCATGTAAGTTCAACTATAGTAGCTGTAAATACTATCTATCCAGGTGCTGCACACGTATGGGAATTTCAGAGACAGGGATAATGCCCACTCTCAAAACGTCTGGGCTGGGTAAGGAGAGGTTTTTAGGGACTCCAAAATAAATGTACTTCATTCACTTTCCTTAGACTCGGACAACCGTCATTATTTTTTTTATTGTGATCTGTGATCTATAACTATTGTAGTCCTTTGGCTCTATTCACTATAATCCATTGACGACTACCCTTTGGATTGCAGCCAATTTCTGCACAAAAGCATTTCAACAAAGAGAGACCTCAATTGGAAGATGAACAAAATGTATTGCCATGCACAATAAGAGGAGAAAGCATTGTGACACGTAGACCCTTTGTGATGTCATCTAGGTTGAAAGGGGGTGTGGCTGGGCCTAGTGATAGTTAAAGGGACCTGAAGAATGTTGAGGATCTGAATGAGATGCGTGCATACTGAATATGGAGATTGCAGGTTATTGGGGTGGAGGAGGGGTCGCAGCGAATACCTTGAATGACAGTTTGGCAGGAACATTGATTGGCTGATTTCGATGATGGCAAAATCTGATTGCATTACCTTAAACACTCAAAGGTCGGCTGATAAGAGGAGGGGAGAGATTGGGAGAGAATTGTGAATGAATGAACAGATCCAAACGGATCGTCTTTACTAACTTCTGCTAAGCTTTAGGAAGTGTACAGTTTCTCCACAGACTCTGCACACATTCACTCAGGCTGTAAACTCTTCCTTTGCACCAGAGTGATTGTCCAAGTAAAGACATGCTTTATCTTTGCATTCAGTGTCCCCAGGTAACCTCAATGAGCAACAGTAGCTGAGTAGACTTTTTACTACAGTGTACGAAAATGTGTTGGCAGACCACTTGATCACTTTAGAAACTTTGCTTGGGTATCGTAATGTGTTTATAAGTTCTCGAGCACAGCTTGAAAAGGGAAATTGAATGGCATCCGTCCCGTTCCCACTGTACGCACCACGCTGCATCTATTTGTGTGCTCTTATTACATAACTTAACCACATAGTTCATGGTTTATTCATGAGGCCTATTTTGGCCCGGAGAACTGGGCGTTCTGAATCAGAGGAGAATCTCTCCATCTCTCCACGGGCCCCAAGGGGGAAACAGGCAGGCAGGCAAATGAGATCGCAGGCTCGGACAGAATTACCACATCACTGAGAGAGAAACAGAAAATGATCTCTGTCACCTGCGCTGCCTCTTCCATCCACCCATCTGACCATCATCATTTCATTCTCCTGTCCGCCTCGTCTGCGCTGATGCGCCTGTGGGGGTGTGCGTGCGTGCAAGTGCCGGTGCTGCTCTGAAGGTAATGCTGCCACTCTGGAAGTCTCCATGCGTGTATTTATATAGACTGGCACAGCAAATGGTGCTACCGATCTGGATGGGGCAGGAGTTGGCTGAGAGGCTGTGTCAGTTGTGCGTCACTGAGAATACACTATAGCTTCTCTGTGTGCATGAGTGAGAGAGAGAAATTTAAAGTGGATAGTGTGTCACAGCAGAGCCCTCTGCTGTTTGAAGCAACAACCGTCTTCTGTGTCCTCTGTTCTCAAGGTTCGTTGTCAGCTGCACAAGAGTCAGTCACATTTCACCTTCAGAATACTGATAAAAAACATCTCACTGACAGGAATAGGCCATATTTGTGTTTCTATTTACATTTGAAATCAATTGGTTTCTTGTATTCTGGTTTTGGAGTCTTTAACTTAATGTATTTGTGTAATTTACACTCATGAAATCCTTTTCACATTATCACAGACACACATTTCCCTTCGGTTTCATTCCGTCAGTTCTTGAACATGCAATTCGACTTTAGATTTGGCAGCAAAGGTTTCTCTCTGCGCGCAACAAGATAAACAATAGAAAAAAACTAGATTGCATTTCCATCAAGTTATATTTCTTTTTAAGATTCAGGTGTTACTGTCTTTAGACAACAAATTTAAAAGTTACGAAGCATAAACTTCACACAATACAATGATGGCAAATGACTGATTACTTACATAAGGAATGACCTGCAATAAATAATATATAATGATTATTGTACAAGGCCTCTCATTTATGTTTAAGTGTTGGCTTATTCAAGGAAGGAACAGTGGTGCTTTAGACATGCGTCATTATAATAATCATCATTATTATTAATCTCCCAAATGTTTCCCTTATAATTATCACATGACATATAAAGAGTCAGTGATTCTTTTAGCTCAGTCAGCAGGTAGAAAATACTCTCTGGTAATTAGGGTCTGCAGTTCTGATGGGGTTTGACTTAACAATATGGGATGGAAACCTCAAATCATCAGACCTAATTTTCATTGGGTTTTACTTTGCACCAGACCTGAAGATATATGATCAGAGACTGACGAAAAGCCATTTAAGCTGAAATCTTTACGTGGCCATTTCTTGACCAATGTAGTGAAATCCTTGTTTTAACTTCATGATGTAAAATAGGAAACAGTGTCCGTTGATATGTGGTATAAATACAAATTATGAAATTATCGCCCTGTAGCTACAATTTAGAGCCTTATATCTCTGGGAGCACAGTTATACTCAGAAAGACTAACTTTATATTAATAATATTAATATTTGACCACTGCAGCTGTGCTTCTTGGTGTCTTGTGAACCTATGAGGACGGGGCCCTTTGTTTGCATGACATGACACATGATTATATATCATATCTTCTTGTGACATTAGTGTTACTAACCCTAAAGATACAGAGGTAATTCTGTTCATGCCATCACTATTTAACATCATGCTTTCAATTCAACATACAGTTCATAGACTAACCTTCTTCCTTAACTTGTTTACATACTGTGCATCTCTCCAGTGTCACACATCTATCCAGAGCTTCACAGTTCTTCAGATGTGGTTGAGCCCAAACAAGCTTTCACAGCTGTAGCTGGGTTCATTTGGTTTTCTGTTGCCTTTTAGTTCTGGTCCAGTATGTCTTCACACAAGCTTATCACACACAAACCAAGACCTATAGGCTGTCACTTAGTAGATATCTATGGACTGACTCATTCATTGGACATTTTGCATCTTTATTGCTACTTAGAACCACCAAATCAAAATGTGGTGACTGATAGCAGGTCATGCTCCACATAACTCAACCTGATGTGTTTATTGGGTGTCACCAAAGAGCTCACCAAGATATAGCTCTTTATTACCAGAGGAGACTTTGACCAACTGTATTTTATGAATAGCTAAGACAGAGCCCATATTAAAACAGGCCTGTTTGAAACGGGGGTTGTTTGCTTGGGCTGTGGTGCTGCTGGTTGCAGCTTTCCTTCTTTCTAACTGAATCCGAGGACTCGGTCTGCACACCCTAAAGCCACACCACCATTGCTGCACAAGGAGCTGTTCAATCAAAGTTTGGTGAAGCCCGACTCAGAACGCAGATACAGAGAATCATTCGTCATTTCCTTTGTCATTAACGCATCCATTATCGTGAATGACAACATCACGTAAATTGATGAGTCCCAGCCGCCAAACTCTACGGAGCACTAGTCGCTTGTTTATTCAAATTGTATTAATAATGAATGTATCATGTGTCCAGATTAACAGTCATCTATTGTCTTATGTGAAATGAGACCACCCACCACCTCCTCCAGCTGTGAGAGTTGTCCTCACCTGAGCCATAATGTTGCAGAGGTGGAAAGAAAAATCTGTCCTTAACCAGATTTAAAATGATGTGCAACTTCTTGAGTTCCTGGTTTGCATCGGTGCTCCCAGGGCCATCTGGACTGTTGTTGAGCTTGACTACACTTTAGTTATTATGGTGACATCAGGTTCCAGTCAAACTGCACTTCTAATGGTCCTTAATGGCATTCTGTTGGATTGTTGATTGTTTAACTGTTTTCATTTTGAGTTGATTGATGCTCATTTCACAGCATCAATCAACTAGACAAATTGGTTGGTGTAGCAGGAACTGTGTTTGTGTCACTCAGATCTTATGGGTGTGACAGAACTTTCTCTGCAGGGAATGCATCATCTGCCATTGCAGTTATTACCTGCGGGATCTTTTCTTGCTCTTTTTTGTCCTCCACCTATACCGGGAATTACTTCTGGGGAAATAACATAAGGCAGTATCAAAAACCTGGATGGCTGGTAACTGTTTAATGTTAAATACAGATAAAGCTGAAGTGATTGTATTAGGGCCAGGAGCACTATGGGGAATTCATAAAGCAGGTTTTGGTTCACTTGAACTGGTAGTGTGCACGAGGAGCCAGAAATCTGTGGGGGATTCTTTCTTCTCATTTCTGTAACAAAACAAAAACAGCCAACTTTCAGCTAAGAAGAATTGAGTAGGATCAGATCTCTCTTTCATTCCAGGATGCTAAAACTCTCAATCATGCCTTTGTATTCAGCAAGTTTGATAAAGCAATTCCTCATTCAGTTGCCTGCCTGGAGAAATCAATTGAACAGCTCCAGCTTGTAAAAAAGGAACTTCTGGCAGGTTTCTCTTAAGTACTAAGATATATGATACAATTTCTATTTTGGTGTCCTTGCACTGGCCGACTATGGCCTTACGAATTGATTACATCTTAAATTACCTGTTTTTAAGGCATGGATAAAATAAGATGCTGACCGTCTCTCTCCCTGCATTCAAGACTGTAGTTGCAGCAGACCACTTGTTACTAACCCTATCTCTGGGTGCATGCTGGAGAAAGGGTGTATGCCTCTGGAAAGGTCTGCTACTGAAAACTAAATAAAGAACCTTATTGTCATCTTTAAGTCTCTACCAAAGATTCATTCTATGAAGGTTTCATTCGTTTACATTGGTTTACATGTTTTATATATTTCATTTATTTTCCTTTGTAATATATTATATTCCCCCAGGGGGCTAGCCCTATCATTGGTTTTAGCCTCTTTTAGAAATTGATTTTATATGTAAAGTTTCATTCATATTGCATCATTAACAGATTACACATCAGGCCAACAAAATGCATGTAACACACCAAAGAAGAAAAGGAAGGAATAAAAAAATAAAAAATAAAGGAAATTATCCGGAAGGGCTGTATGTGAGAAAGTAAAATGTGTAAGTCAGTTGCTATTGACATTCTTTGAAGTATCTGATGCCAGCCACCAAGTAAAAACTCCTAAGAATGTCCGACTGAGCCCAGGTTAGAATACATGCTGCCAGTGTCACCCAAGCCTAAGTTGACTCAATGAAAAAGTTAATTTTTATTGCAACACATCAATTTATGAATTTGCTAAAGCTGGCAATTTTACTATTTGAAATATATTAATTTGAAAATATAAAGAACTGAGTTGTCCCCGATTTAGAATTCAATCACAGTTGATTTCACCTTGGACTCATCTGAACATTTGAGATCACAATCATACAATGCAATCAAAGCTCGTGGACTTTCACTTGAGATTTGCTTGACTTTTCTTTCTGGTAAGTTCAGTGCATGTAGCAGAATGGAGAGAAGGAAGAGTAAATAATCTATGTAAGAACTGAGAGAAAACCCAAAGAGGGCGGGGCCGAAGGGACACATATTGAAACACAAAGATCTCTTGGGCAAATGCCAACTGAGTATCTCATTCTTTCATAATGTCAACATATTAAAAATGCATGTAGCAACATGTTCTGGTAAATGTTAGAGTGACATTTATGATGTGCATCCTGTGTGTATTTTGTTAGAATGTATTGCAGTTCTTATTGACTCACTGAGAAAACAGGATTTCTAGCTTGTGTGTAATATTTGGAGTTTTTATTGGTATAGGAAAACAAAGATGTTTTAGTCAACATCATTCACTCCTCAAGTAAAATCCATCTGTCTTTTTTTGCTGATAAATACATTTAACTCAAGTTATCACTTCATTGAAGTCCTTCATAATGTCACAGTGAAGGGAGTTAGGATGAGGTGCTCAGTAGTCAAGCATAGTCTGTAAATAATCCAGAACAGAGAAAATGGAACCAACTCTTGTAGCTATTTTGACTGATGTTCCCAGTTCACAAGATTTGCAAAAAAAAATACTACTAGCCAACTATCTAGAGATAGTAATGGGGGTTGGGGTATTTGTGATGACATAACACAAACAAACAAATACAATATAGCATAATACCTGCAGACAGAAATCCCATATTAGCAGAGATTTAGGAGTTATTGACCAGAAGTGTTATTGGCTGACTTGTTACAGTTTCACAATGTATCAATTTCTTACGTGTCCATATATTAATTTGATTGTGGCAACCACCACAACATCAACACTGACCCCTACATGATTTGCGTTTTTCGAAAATCTTAATCCATTACAGAATTGCATGCACCGCATTGATTCGCCCAGGGCAATTAGTTGTTTTTGGTGAGCAGAGATCCCAAGTGGTGTGATGAGACCCATAGTGATGCATTCTAATGCCAGGTATGAAGAGCCAAACTTGACGTTGTCCATTTGTGATTGGATCTCTGAGGACAGATGTTAATATCTGGTCTGAACAGGACCTGATATGTCCCATTGGCAGAGGTGTTGAGGGAATTAGCCAAATTACTGGAAGATTTCCCACTCTATTGTAAATTAGCCCTGAATCTGATACTGTGTCTACAGAGTATTTAGTTATCTTTTAATTATATATTAATATGCAATATATGTATATGGATATATTATTGACCAAAGTTATGTGAACAGGTTGAGTGTTCCAAATCCACCTTGTGCCCTTGAACTGAGGTTCAGTCAATAAGCCCTAGCTATGACTTCTGACTCTTTGCCAAATGAATATATACATATGATGAATAGTTCTTCTATGCCGCTGACTGGTGATCTACCCCTGGAATAGATGGACAGATGGCACTGATTTCATTATAATCTAAAAGGTCAGAGTAGGTGCGGAGGAGAGGAGGGGAGGGGAGGGGAGGTCATGACAGAAGAGCAAGACAGAACACGAGAGGAGCTGCTTAGGATAGTTTGTTCCTACCTTCCACTCCACTCTAACTGTCATCTTTCTTTAGTTTGGATTGTCTTTTTCTTTCTGCTATGTCAAGGCCTCTTTTCTGCCCTTCTTCCCCATCATTATCTCTCACCATCTTCTCTTTCTCGCTCACCCGATCCAGAAATAATCCCATAAATAAGAAATCAACGGCCTTTTCTGTCCCACCACATTACATGCTTTTGATGTATGCTTTCTGCAGTAGTATTACTCACCAGCCTCAAATCAATGCTCTAATACCCCCTGCTGCACACACACACACCTCCACCCCCCTCTGCCAGATTGATTTCAATAGCAGTGAAAACAGTGGTGAGAGGTGCACAACACATCTGCACACTGTAGGCCATTTCCCCAAATACTAACAAAGTGTTAGTAAGTTATGTTTTGACAGTTGCATGGATTCAGTAAGATGCCTGCTATCCCACAGGCCCAGAGGGTGTAAAGGGATAATGTCTGATTTCCAGTTTGGCATGTTAAAAGCTCTTTTAAACCCAACTGGTCTGTTTTTTTAAAAACGCGACACCACAAAATAGTTTGCAAACAAAAACTAGTGTGAATTTGCATTGTAAAGCAAGTGTCAGGTGAAATAACAAAGGAACCCGACTTTGTCAGGTCTACTCCACTTTCTTACACTGCATATATATTTAAGCTGGTTTCAGACATGAACTCCTCAGAATGTTCACAACAATCTCTACATCGTTCTGGTGAGTGGGGGTGCAGCAGGCAGAGGCAGCACGTAATGCATCAATTCCCCAGTGAAGATCCTGTGTGGCTCCCCTTTTCCATCCTGAGACATTTCTAATCCTTTTGTTTGTTTTCTTTCATTTTGTGTCTGTTACGTTTTTGGAAATGTCATCAACACACTTAATTTCTCGCAGGGAATCCTTTGGAGGATCTTCTGATGTGTCGGCTCATTATCCGGAGATGCATATCCGAAAGCAGCTTTACAGACACAGTTTTACTGATTTCGCTGCTCAAATCCATTTTGTATATGTCTTTTTGCAGTGAAAGGTTATTTAAGGCGGACTCAGTTGGAGGCATGTCCTCCACCTTATATAACCCTGTCGCGGCCTAAGTGACCTGAGAGTTAAAAATGTTTGTGCTACCTAAGTGGTTCTATCTCTTCTCCTCACCTCTGTGTCATCACATAATATGTTGCTCCTGCAGTCCAGGGAGAACACGCTCTTAAATGAAGCATGAACCCACAGTTGAGGGTTCTGTACAAAGTGCTTTCTGTGCTCACCAAATGTTGAACCTGCTCTTTAGCCATTTGAAAAGCAGCACAGCGAGATGCCAACACTAAATTGTTACAGTGAAGGTTCGATCACATCCAACTCACACAAGGCAATCACAATTGACCTGGAGCTGTGTCTCTTCCAACTGAATGAATTATGTGAAATATTTAAATTATTTTGTGTGTTTAATCATTACATATAGTAGTTTTAAATATTAAAAATATGAACAGAAGTATTGATTCAATTTAAGCAGCAAGGGGCTGCAGTCGTTAGCACAGAAAGAAGGTTCCCAGCTTACATCCAGGCTCAGCAGGGGTTTGTGGATTTTGCATGTTCCCCCTGTGTCTGTGCAGGTAATCTCTGGGTACCCCGGGCTCTCCCCACAGTCCAAAGCGGTGGTCATCAGATCCATTTCCTCCCACACATTAAGTGTAAAGATGAATGATGGATGGATAAACAGCTAAATAAATGGATAGATGGTTCCTTGGCCAACAGCCTGACTTTAAATTTTGATGAATTCGCTGTTAAACAGGATCAAAATCTCCATACTGATGGTAAAAATTGGATTATCATACTGTTGGAAACTGAACAATCCTCCAACTCCACAGTCACAGGTCGAGTTGCATTGTGGTTACTGTTGGCACCAGGTCGTGATAAGGAAGAGAAATGTGGACTAAAACAGACGATAGCCCTGTTGTATCCCCAGGCCTGGTGCCATGGCTGTACATACGCTTCATGTGACAAGGCGCTGTCATAAAGGATGAACTCAGGGAGCAGAACAGATTTCATGATCGACAGTTACGTGACTGGCTATAGCTGTAGTTTTTTTGTTGGACTTCCATCTATCCTAAAGCCAAAATATGCTGCAACGCAAGCATGAGTAGATCCCTGGATATAACCAGCTTTGAGTTTTAATTCTAGTCTTATGGCTTTAAATGCCAGAAAAATGTCATTATGACACCCAAACAAACCTTCCACTGCTCATAGGTAGATTCATATACAATGTAGCTGGTGGAAGAAGTCTACTGTCATCTCCACTACGGATTGCCTTTTTAAAAACAAAAATGATAAATTGATGTGTTTACAAGAGATCATACAGCATCTGGCCCTGTCGAAATATGCCTGTCTGCTATTCACTCCGTTCCTCCCAACTGGAAAAAAGGTTCAACTCTGGATCAGTGGTTAAGGTCAGGGTAATGTTTAGACAAGTAAATATAATAATTACCACCGTTCCTATCTTTGTTTCAAGGGTCTTCTGTTAAATATGGGCAAAAGGAGCAAAAGAGGAATCAATAAAATAAAATTTACTAAAACAGAAAACATGGAATTAGAAATAAATACAAGCAAGATCAGAAATAACAGATGAGATGGGTAATAATCCATGTGCTTTTTACTGCCCTTTCCAGCTCTGTATCTTGTAGGAGGTCATGGATTTTAATGTTAACGTGAACGGAGCTCAGGTTAAATTATGTGATGTCCTTGGCTGATAAAGCAAATGGCAATTACCGTGTGGCGCAGAGAAATACAAGGTTCTTGCGATGCAGCGAGGGTGTACTTCCTGCGAGAATGATACACTCTGGGTGTGGAGCGAGACGATCAATCCGTCGATAATCTCATCACTGAGATTTTTCTCACAGGGTATTTGCTCAGTAGTTAGTGATGTTACACTCCAATAAAAAATCCATGTCGATGCCTTGCTAAGTCGTCCGCCTGCAGTGAGCACGGCTGAATCGCTGACACTGTATGCATCAAGATGACACTTCACTGTGGGAGCAGACTCAGACACACTCTCTTCTGTGATTTGGACAGTGCCTCTCAGTGTGCTGTGCCAGGACAAGCAGAGACGTGCTTGAATGTTTGCTCACACTGCAGCCGAAGGTGTTCTATTTACCTATGCATCACCCCCTCCCCAGGTGTGTGCTGCTAAATCCCATACTGAGGCCTGTAATTGGAGAAAGAGACACAGCGTGACCTCAATGATTAGTTTGCTGCAGCTTCCTCACAGTCCAAAAGTTCTTATTTAATACCTGTTAAACAAGCAGTTGTAGAAGCAAGGGTTTCTATCAGCTTTAGATCATGGTGACGAGTTGTACAGGCAGGCCTCAGCCCTAAAGCCCCTGGATGTCGTCTACTATACTGCACTCACCTAATCCGTTTATACCTTTGTTGGGTGGACCTCTCTCTTTCTCTCCTTCATATATTATATCCATGCTAGCTCAGCCCACTGGACAACATGACACTGAGACAATTGACTGACTTACATTTTATTTCCCTCGACCTCTCACTGAGCTTAAGATCTGTGTTTGGCTTCTTTGCAGCATCTACTTAGAATTCATTCCAATTCTAGGCCGTTTTCAATCCACGATAACAAACATCCACAGCATTTGAACCTGTTTTAGTCGGTTTGCATAGTAGATGAGGGCTTTGGTCTCAAAGATTTTCGAGTTAAAATAAAGACATTTAAAGATACTGCACACTTCATTGTGTTTTTTGTTTTGTTTGTTTGAACTGTAAACTTAATGATATGACTGTTCTTTGAGGAAACACCCTCTAGTCAAAGTTGGGCACCACCCACCAACAGTGACCACTTGTGAGTGGGAATCTGGAAAGCTGTGTTCATTTTAAAATCTTTGAAACCAAACCCCTAAACCACTACAACATCTACCATTCAGAGACTTCCCCCATCCTCTCCTGTCCATCAGCTTCCTCTCTTTCACTCACACACACACACACACACACACACACACACACACAAACACACACAAACAACACACACACACACAACGTTTGAACCCCTGGCAAAGGAGGCTGTCTCAGCCAGTGGTTCAAACGGGATAATGGTGTTCCACAGGGCTCTGTGCTCGGCCCAATTTTATTCTCATTATATATGCTTCCACTAGGAAACCTTATCAGGACACACTCGACTGCTATGCGGATGACACCCAGTTATATTTGTCAATAAAACCTGAACAAAGTAATCAATTAACTAAACTTCGAACATGTCTCAAGGACATAAAAACCTGGATGACCCGCAATTTTCTCTTATTAAACTCAGACAAAACAGAGGTTATAATACTTGGCCCCAAACACCTTAGAGATGCATTATCTAATGATATAGCTGCGCTAGACGACATTGCCCTTGCTTCCAATGAAACAGTCAGGAGCTTGGGAGTGATCTTCGATCCTGATTTATCCTTTAATAGTCACTTAAAACAAATTTCTAGGACCGCTTTTTTCCACTTGCGTAATATTTCAAAAATTAGACATGTCCTTTCACAAAAAGATGCAGAAAAACCAGTCCACGCCTTTGTTACATCGAGACTGGAATTATGAATATTGTAATTCATTATTATCAGGCTCCAGCAGTAAGTCGTTAAAGACTCTACAGCTTGTCCAAAATCCCGCAGCACGTGTCCTGACGAGAACAAAGAGAAGAGAGCACATTTCTCCAATATTAGCATCGCTACACTGGCTTCCAGTTAAATCTAGAATAGAATTTAAAATTCTCCTCCTCACCTTCAAGGCCCTTAATAATATAGCGCCTTTATACTTTAAAGAGCTGTTAATACCTTATAAACCCACTAGAGCACTCCGCTCCCAGAATTCAAGCCTACTTGTCGTCCCTAAATTCTCTAAAAGTAGAGTAGGAGCCAGAGCATTTAGCCATCAAGCCCCTCGGCTGTGGAATAATCTACCACTTTCAGTTCGGGAGGCAGTCACCATCTGTTCGTTTAAAAGTAGGCTCAAAACCTTCCTTTTTGATAAAGCTTATAGTTAGAGCTAATTAGTGCGCCAGAACGTTACTTGTTCTTTTTTATGACACATGACACACGGAGCTTCTTTTTCCAGCTTCTCCTTCCTCTTCTCCATCCCTATCCCCCTTCCACGGAATCCCTTTGCTTTATCACCCGCAGATCCAGGGCCTCTGTGGCCGCACCATGGATTGCGGTTTGTGGATCGCGCACTGGGGGTCGCGGTGTTGGATCCAGTGTGGCGGATTCTGAGTCATGTGGGCTGATCGTGGTGCTGGTGGCGGACCCTGTGTCGCGTTGGCATTGGGCACGGGCGGTGGACCAGGACCGCGGTGGTGGCTTGTGATGGGTCCTCCTGGTGGGCCGCGGTGGACAGTGACTGAGGACTGGAGTGGCGTCTGGTCTGGATGGTGGATCGTGGTCTAGATGGTTGCTGAGCATGGACTGTGCTTGCAGCGGGACTGCTGGGCATGTCATGTTGGGGTTGTCCTTCGGGATGTCTACCCTCATCAATGCTGCTAGAGACTTTGATTATTGATGATGTTCTCCTGCACGTGGCATCTATTGCACTTCTGTCTGTCCTGGGAGAGGGATCCCTCACATGTGGCTCTCTCTGAGGTTTCTACATATTTTTACCCTGTTAAAAGGGTTTTTTGTAGTTTTTCCTTACTCTTGCTGAGGGTTAGGACAGAGGATGTCACACCCTTTTAAAGCCCTATGAGATGAATTGTAATTTGTGAATATGGGCTATACAAATAAAATTTGATTGATTGATTGATTGATAACCACGCTCCTCAGACACAACTAAGCCCCGGCTGTCTCAGCACCAGTCAGCTGAGGTTCAAACGACTCGAGATCATCATGGTCTTGGCCGTCAGTTAACTGTGAAGGCAAAAAGCCTCTGCTTGACTCGAAACGTCTGTCACAAGAGTGTGGGCTGCTGTGGAGTTGTTGCTCATAGCTGAACAAAGAAGAAAACGTATCTTCAGCCAGCTAATCGATGTGTTGTATGTGAAGAAGAATTGTTGTGACAAATGTGCAAGAAATTCAAAACATTTAGAACAAGGTAAGATAAGATCAGACTTAAGCCGTACCATAGTCATAATTTTGATTGATATACTAATCTTTACCAAATAAGATTTTATTAACAATATCCTATAACCATACGTAAATACCTTCATCAAAACAGTGGGGAAATTTTACAAGGCATTAATTTTCATGTCTCAGTTAATCAAACATCATTTTATGAGACAGATGGGTAGTCAATAAGGTTTGTGTGAGACTTTGAAGCAGCCGTATGAAACAGGTGAAGGCCCAGCAAAGCTTATGGGAGGGTATTGTGTGTACAGCCGTGGCCAAAAGTTTTAAGAATGGTACAAATATTCATATTCAAAAAGTTTGCTGCCTCAGTTTTTATGCTGGCAATTTGCATATACTCCAGAATGTTATGAAGAGTGATCAGATGAATTGCAATTAATTGCAAAGTCCCTCTTTGCCACGAAAATGAACTTAATCCCCCAAAAAGCATTTCCAATGCATTTCAACCCTGCCAAAGAAGCTCCAGCTGACATCATGTCAGGGCTTCTCTTGTTAAAACAGGTGAGCGTGTCGCAGAGGACAAGGCTGGAGATCACTCTGTCATGCTGATTGAGACAAAATAGCAGACTGGAAGCTTCAAAGGAGGGTTGTGCTTGAAATCAATGTTCTTCCTCTGTTAACCATGGTTACCTGCAAGGAAACACTTCCAGTCGTCATTGTTTTTGCACAATAAGGGGTTCAGAGGCAAGGATATTGCTGCTAGTAAAATTCCACCTAAATCTACCATTTATCTGATCATCAAGAATTTCAAGGAAAGAGGTCCAATTGTTGTGAGGAAGGCTTCAGGGCACCCAAGAAAGTCCAGCAAGCGCCAGGACCGTCTCCTAAAGTTGATTAAGCTGCAGGATAGTGACATCACCAGTGCTGAAGTTGCTCAGGAATGGCAGCAGGCAGGTGTCAATGCATCTGCACGCACAGCTACACAAAGACTTTTGGAGGATGGACTGCTGTCAAGAAGGGCAGCAAAGAAGCTACTTCTCTCCAGGAAAAAAATCCGGGACAGACTGATATTCTGCCAAAGGTACAGGGATTTGACTGCTGAGGACTTGGGTAAAGTAATTTTCTCTGATGCGTCCCCTTACCGATTGTTTAGGGCATCTGGAAAAAAGCTTATCCTGAGAAGAAAAGGTGAGCGTTACCATCAGTCCTGTGTCATTCCTACAGTAAAGCATCCTGAGACTATTCATGTGTGGGGTTGCTTCTCAGCCAAGGGAGTGGGCTCACTAACAATTTTGCCTAAGAACACAGCCATGAATAAAGAATGGTACCAAAACATCCTCCGAGAGCAACTTCTCCCAACCATCCAAGAACAGTTAGGTGACGAACAATGCCTTTTCCAGTATGATGGAGCCCCTTGCCATAAGGCAAAAGTGATAACTTAGTGGCTCGAGGAACAAAACATCAACAATTTGGGTCCATGGCTAGGAAATTCCCAAGACCTTAATCCCATTCAGAGCTCGTGGTCAATCCTCAAGAGGTGGGAGACAAACAAATAGCCACACATTCTGACAAACTCCAAGCATTGATTATGCAAGAATGGTCTGCTATCAGTCAGGATGTGGCCCAGAAGTTAATTGACAGCATTCCAGGGCGAATTGTAGAGGTCTTGAAAAAGAAGGAACCAACACTGCAAATATTGATTCTTTGCATAAACTTAATGTAATTGTCAAAAAAATATTTTGACACTGATAAAATGCTTGTAATTATACTTCAGTATACCATAGTAACATCTGACCACACTTCGTGAAAACCAATACTTTTGTCTTTCTCAAAACTTTTGGCCACAGCCGTAGATAGTATTTCAATCCTTCTTCTACAGCATCTTTTGAGCATCTCTATACAAAGTCCAGATTTTATATGGGTATGCAGTTTATTTTGTCTTAAAGGGGACATATTATGCCCATTTCACCCCATTTGATATGGTTCCTTGGGGTCTTAATTAAATGTCTGTAACAATTTTTGGTAAAAATACCACAAGGATCATTTAAAACAGCACCTTTTTACTGTCTAAAACAGACCTCCTCAGATCGACCTGTTTTGAGGGCCCCGCCCCCCTCTCAGCCCGCCCCCATCTTACCCCACCCCCTTTCACCCCTATCATCTCTCCCCCTCCTCATCCCTCCCCCCTCTCATGGAGGTGTAGGACATAACGTTTTTACCTCCATTAATTAGCCTGTGTGTTTGAATGTGTTCTCACTACAGAATGCATTCAACATCTAAAGGGCAGATTATGGGCCTTTATGTCCAAGAGGAATGGCACACAACTGTTTCTATAAACTTTTATTGTCAGAAAGATTGCTAGAAAGAATGCCACAGAGCTTTTTAAAAATAGTTATTAAATGTACTGGCTGGGACAGAGGTAATAAATACAAAAAATACCAAGTATAATGAAAACATTGATTCAAAAAATACAATTTGTGCCATCAGTAGCCATACTGTAAACAAAGGAACACTTTATATTTGTGTGTCACCTTTATTCTCTAAATACAATGTAAACTTTGCTCAGCTGTTACAGGGATTTGGCGTACAGAAGCTTTGTGAGCTGGTGTTGAGGCCATCTGGGCCGGAGAATCAGGGTGGTCCTGCCCTCCTGCTCGGTGCTCCAGATACGCAGAGTGTTCCCTGATGCTCAGGGAAGTTATACAGGGTTCAGACCTGCCCTTGATTGAAACTCGACACATAGCTGGCTTTAACTTCCTGCTTGTCAGGTTTCTCATACTTAGCAGAGAGGTTCTCAGGTTTTGAGATCTTCAGCACCTCATTCACATATGGGGCCGGGTCCTGAAAAACCTCGTGAAAGATGAGGTCCAACAGGTTATCCACGTAATCTGTAATACAAATTGAGGGGAAAAGTTGGACATTTTACACTTTTTGTATTTATCATTTTCTTTTTATAATTATTTTATTCTATTTATCGTGAAGACGATAAATAAATGGTGAAGACCATTTAAAGACCGCAGTTAATCGATACGTTATTTATGTTTCACATACTGTTTGTACATTGTTTGGCTTTTAAATAGAGGTTGCATCTGCTTTCACCGGCTTTGCTGTACACTCGCCCTTCTTATATATTACATCTGTCCCCCGCCGACACACAGGACAAACCTCAAACAGGTCCAGGAGGCAGTTTTCATAGACAATATATGTGGGTGTCTTATGAACAGGGTTGGAAGATTCCATTCTATTAGAACGACAAAGATTTCACCAAAAGGCTGCAACAGCTAAAAAAGTGTAGGATGGTAATCCATCTGATTATTGAAATGTTTAGATTAAATATTGAGTCACTCACGTCACATCTGCTGACTCAGTCAAGACTGTGATTGAGTCATCAGGATCATAGGTAGCATCCTGTGGCTCTCCGAAGTCCATTCTTGAACAACTTGGGTTGTCCTCTCCCTCCTCCAAGCGAGGTCTCTTACAGCTGAGGTCCCAACACCAACATCATTGCAGCACAGTTTTCTGTGTGCCTATGATAAAACAGACACAGTATCCATGGAGTCACAACAAATGAGATGCTGTTACAACTTTAACACAGAGACACAATCAATGACATGAAGAAGTAACTGAGGGTAAACCAACCTGTACTTTTGTAGTGAGGTTGCAGTGTTTTCATAGAAAGCTGCGTTCCATGTGTGCGCATATGTGGTGGGTCCGCCTGGCATGCTACGTGATGTAGCCTAGCACCGTGAACAGATGTGCTTGCCTGAACACCAAAAGCAGCAATGTTATTCATGTTTGTACTACTGTCATGCATACAAGGATACAAGGGCACATTTCCCCAACTAGGGCTGGTAATGAATAATCGTTCTAGTCCCGCACATTATGACAACAACATACTCCGGTATCTTGAACGAGCGGCCGTAGCAGCAGCTGTAGCTGGAATTTAGGTTCCTGAGTGTTGTGCTCTCCACGCTCTTTCCCTCCGTCCGCTCGCGTGTTCTCCCTGGTGTACTGTGCCGCCGATTTTTTCCCACGGCAGCACTGGGCTGGAAGTTAGCTACAGCGACAGTAGCAACCTTAGCAGCTACTGACGGCCTGCGCAGCTACTGACGGCTGGCGGCCGCAGCAGCTATTGGCGGCCGGATGCCGCGGCAGCTACAGCCGGCGCAGCTACTGGCGGCCGGCGGCCGTGGCAGTTACGGACGGCCGGCAACCGTAGCAGCTACTGACGGCCGGCGCAGCTACTGACGGCCGGCGCAGCTACGGACGGCCGGCGCCCCGTAGCAGCTGCTTACGGCCGGCTGCCATAGCTAACTTCCAGCTACAGCAGCTACTAGGCACACACCAGCGGAGGGGGGGAAAGCGCGTGGAGAGCACAACACTCATGAACCTGCCGTGCGAACACCATTCACCGTGGACTCCGACGTCGTCTTCTCGCTAAGACTTGCCAGCCGTCCTCGATTAATTGTTCAATAACGTTATTAACAGTCGAACATGAAAACTCCTGTAAAGTCTCTCCCTATCCCCCACCACTACATACTAGCCCCCCACCCCCTCACACACGGCACAACATGCTAACGGCACTAGCCTCCACACAAAATGTCTAAAAGAAGCAAATACCAGAATTATTTAAAAAAAATACTTACATTTCCCTCGTCTTCAGTATTGCGATGGAAAGATGGCACCGACCCCTCTTTCAATAACAACCTTTTAGAGAATCCAGCGTTATATTGGCCCAGGTTGATAAAACAGTTCGATTCAAATTGGTGGCAGGAACGTTGCCATCATATATGAACTCAATCCATCTCAATCTTGTGTCTTCTGAAGCTGGAGTCACATGAAGACATTTGTGCTGATTTGTGCAGCCGACCACTGAGCATCTCGGTTGTCGAAATTGATTCATGCTTCTGTTAGCTTATCCAAGTGTTCCAAGGCCAAGGCTTGCAAGAATGAAATGGCGGACTATAAAGTGGGAGGGTCCATCTAGGGGTAGGTCGAGTGGTAGTGGGGGATTGCATAGAGCTATGGGGGAATGTACTAAATGGGCATTTTTCGACTATGACGTCTATTTCGGGGGAAATTCCATTGGACGCACTTTAGCACATAGTTTCTGAAATAGAGGCACCACAACAAATCGCGGGAGTGATTTTTTTCAAGAGTTTTTGGGACGGTAGACATGCCAGATACCCAAACTAATGTGTAGAAGCACTACAAAAGTGGAATTTTCATAATATGTCCCCTTTAAACATCAAAACTTACATGCAGAGGCTAGCAAACTATCAAAGACATTAAGAAACTCACAACTAATCAAACTTCCCTTTCTTATGCTGGAATAACATAACTACCTACCTTCATTTAAATGTATTTTTGTCTGTTTTCACAGATGACGGCAGAAGCCATTCTTCGTCTGGTCAATGACCCTGTGCTGCCGTTCTACCCTCTGGACATTGCCCTGGATGTACAGAACAAACTCAAAGGTAACACTACTGAAAACAGTCGGGGAAGAGGTCAATTGGAGCGGTGGGCGATCTATCCCAAAATATCAAAATTATGTTTGATATTTGACGACGGATTCTAGTGTCATGAAGAACTATTCTAGTTTCAGTTTCTCTCGTCCAGGTTGCACCCATTTCATCAGCAGACAGAAAACAGTGGTCCATCATATAAGTGTGTGCACTCTTTTTTTATATACCTCTTGAAGTTGTCATGACATGAAAACTCAAACATTAACATTGGTACACAGGTGGACTTCTAGCTGCCTCTGTGCAATGCAATTTAGTTAGAACACCTAAATAAGGGAAATAGCTCAGACAGACTCTTTGCTACTTATGTTCTTCAGTAAGGAATTAAACCATGGTCTCAGAGGTGGAAGGTAGAAGTTTAACCACTCTGCACAATGTCTGCTAACCTTCAAATAATTTGTGGGGATTAAAGGTATTAATATTGAGCCCGTATTAAAGTACATAAGACTCTTTAACATTAATAGTATAAAATCAATTTCTGTGATTCTGACCCTATGATGCCTGCCCCATCCTGATGTGTGAGTGGTGCATGTGCATCACTGAACACGTTCCTTTTCATTTGGGGGCCCATTTCAGGTTATAGCTGACACACTCCCTTTGTGAACTGCACGTCTCAGGCAAATCTCATGGGTGTGAGCCATGCTGCTCCTGTAGATGGACGATGTTTCCCCTTTCCTCTCCATGTACCTGAGTTTCTGGGTTCATATGTTGTTATGTTGTTGTAGACCGACAGTTCCACATCTATACATACATAGTCAAGTAAATGACAGGGAGCACACAAAAAGAGTGTTATTCTAGATGGAACACAGCAGTATGCACAGAATTGTGTGTGTGTGTGTGTGTGCGTGCGTGCGCTCAGTGACTGCTGTCTTGGACTGTTGTGCAGAGCTATAACTCGTCCTCAAAGTCCGGTGCGCCAACTTCTGCATCAATCCCTACACTCTCCAACAGACATGAATAAACAGAAAACACAGACACAAACACACACAGAACCCAAAACTCTGTACCGTACTTGCAAAAAAAATACTTCATTGGAAAGTTTTTTATGTGTACACACACACAGCCTCTTTCTCGTCTATTATAATGATTTAGTGTTGGTTCATCTGTTGAGCTGAACTTATCGATTCCTCTTCTCATGATTCTACAGCAAAACAACCTTGATTCCTGCATTTGTAAAATTCAAGTGCTCGACATCTTTCTTCTCTCTGCTTCAACCTTGGACTTTCACAGCTCTCTCTGAAAGTTATTCTTCATCTCTCTCTTTTTGTTAAGTCTCTTTATTTCTACTGTCTGCAATTTTCTCTCATTATGTTCCCTCTATTTCTTTCTTTTTCTTGCTGCAGTGCCCTTGGCTCAGATACAAATACAATGATTTAAAGTGGAATCATAAACACAGTGATACATTCAGTATGCACAGGCAGAGAGGCCACTTGTCATTGGTATATTTTCTCTTAAAGCCTGCACAGACCAACTGTTAAACACAGTAGATCTTTTTTGCTGGGGTTATCTGCAATATCACAGGACACAGGGCATCACACAGTTGGGTATTTCATGAATCATTTAAAGATGCGGACTCATGTCTGGGATCTAACAAGAATAAACTATGCTCTATTGACCTTATGCATCTTGCACATTTCTTTATTCTCTGTTTGCAGCTTTGTCTCTTAACTTCTGTTTGTTTCCGCTTGTTATGATACATACAAGTCAAATTGTACTGTATGGGGTCCACTCAGTGCTCATCATGTCATGGGTATAAAGCATGAGACTGTATCCAAGGTATAGAAGGCTCTGACAGGGGGGTTATGATGTTTGCCCATCACTCCCCATTATATTGATGTATTCATATATGGGGTGAAGTCTAAGCTTATCGATGCCAAGCACTACCTATATGCTACTACTGCAATAAACTGTCTGACGGAAATATAATATAGATAGTATATCAAATAAAAAATCATAATATAAAAGTTAAGAGAGTAATCTATGTAGTCAACAGACAACTATAATTAAAATGTCAGATTTAAATGTAATCTAAAATATAATGAATACTCTTTGCATGTGAAAGCATATTTGGGGGAATTATAATATGCTGTGTAAATATTTCAGCTGTATGCCAACAGGGACATTTGAGGGATTTGGGTGTCTTTAGGGGCTTAATGAATTATTATTTACTATAATAACATGAAATATTGTTTAAACTAAAATGTAACTATTGTCAATACAGTTACATATTAAATTTAGAAGAGTGGTCTTCATTATGCAAGTTAAGTCAAGTGATTTACATATGCATCACCCAAAGTGTGCAACTTGCATAGTAAGAAGAATGGAGCCTTTTAGTCAAGGTCTGAACTGATCCCTGTGAAAATTTACATTGCCAAATATTCAGAAGTTAACATGCTGTAAAACCCCTGAGGCCTTCAGAGACGAATTCAGCTCATCAAGTCACAGCCTCAGAGCGTGCAAGGACTCTGTCCTTGAATATTAAGATGACCTTTGAAAGACGATGCACAAGAAAGGCTTTGGTATACATTTAGCTGGCATGCCTGCTTCCCTTGCAAAAAAACTCAGAATATACTAAATCCAATGTTGCTTTGTTATGCACCAAGAAAAACCTCCAGAGCAAGATTCATGAATGCCTAAACAGTTCAGTGTTCAAGTTGCTCCGTTCCGGATTAGCTGTGGATTTACAATAAGAATATTCAGACTATACAGATTTCTTCTTCATGCGATGATAGTATAAGTCAATACCAACGTTTGTCATCACGCTGAGATCAGAGATTGATAGGGAAGGAGCTGGAGAAAAGCTCTCCACCACATGTGCTATAGCTCCAACTTCAGTTTCATGCATTCTACTATTAAGGCACTCGCTCAGAGGCTCAGGTTCACTGGCTGTAGGCGCTGTCCTATTAAGGCCTAGATTGAGTGGTTATGCTTCCCTGTCTGAGAGTAATGGACAGATTATGACCTGAGAAGGAGAGCGAGCGAGATGACTGATTATTATACCTGCCTGTAGCCTCTGTCTGTTTCTTCATCACTTTGTACCTCATTGTGTGCTCCAGGTTTTTCTCCTCTATCAGCTCAGTTCATAATGCACTGTATTGGCATGAAGCTTCACCTTCTTGGCATCTTTGCATTTTCATGCTGAGTTGAAGAGCTGTGCCACAGCAGTGTGTCATTTCATCAAGGCTAAACGGCTTCCTCATCCAGCCAAGCTACAAATTAAAGAATTACACCATCAATTAGCAAAATGATATAATACAGCTTTTAGTCTATAATCGTGTTAGATATATGCACTCCTTATCTGGTCTTTTTTATTGGGATCTGAGTATTTTATTGTCCTTATACACCCTAAATTTATTTGAACTACTGACTCAATTTAAACCTGGCATTAAAAAGGTATAATATAGGATATAATGTGGCCATGAGAGCTGACTGAGATCTGATCACTTCGTCCAGCACGTGTCACTTCCTCCTCTCATTCGTCCCAAAAAATAACACACAACAAAAAAAAAAATAGAAGAGGAAGAACAAAAAAGATGGACACAGCCCATGAAGCTGAATCATTGTGTTTACTTTGTCGAGAAAAAGCTTTCTTTGACAACCGGTCTCGTCTTCACTCCATCCATGAGTGTCTTGTATGGTGTCCCTAGTGAAGGACTGAGGAGAGGACTGCTTCTTGTGTTTACCGGCTAATGGCAGCTAGCTGCCCAGGTGCTGCAACCTTGGGTGCAATTAAAATGCACTTCCACAGTAATTTGAAATAGCTTGACAATGCAGTTGCATTCACAGTTGCTTTTAATGTGATCACAATGAGTCCATGACCTCTGGAAATGGTTTGATTGATCAGGGAAGCACTATCCCACTGCATACAAATACTGTCACAGTTTCAAGTTGAATTTGAATGTCAGGGCTGACTGACACCACAGGAGCAGTATTGAGGCTTTTTTTCTTTTTTTTTCAGGTTTTTTTTTTTTACATTTGAGGAATCGGTCACCATTTACTTCAATTGTATTGGATTTGGCTGCAACACTGTTTACCCCTGAAACTCAAAAAGTGTTTTTATAGTGTCAAACACTTCACCCAACCCTCAATTGGCATAGGGTTGAATAGATGATGAGTGAATTTAAAAGGTGTCCCTCATTCCGGCAAAAGTTTCAACCTTTTAGTAATACTATGCTAGATTGTTTAAAAGGCCCACAATAAAAAAAAAGTTTGTTAAAAAGTTATAAAAAATAGGCAAAACAAGATAAAAATCAATCCCCAGAATCATGAATATAGGGAACTGGCTTTAAAATGATTGTGTATTCTGTACACATTTGGACATCATGTATCTACACTTCATCCCCTAGTGTAATTTTCCTTATGCTTGAATTTAGTTCTGCTATTTCATCAGCTGTGTGTAATCAGGATGAGGCTGCTTGTGACAGATTTGGGGGTCTTTATTGTGGTTATTAAATTTGTATTAAATTTAATTCCAGGTAGCATTATAAATGTCTTTAAGTTATAAATTTGACTGTGTGAAACATGCAGATACTCCCAGTGATTTATGTTGAGCAGCTTCTGTTCAACCAGAAAACAGGTGGGAGAGAGCTTTTATCTCTGCTGGTTAAAAATACAGAGAGGCACCAGATGGAGGAGAGAGAAGAGGAGGAGGAAAAGGACAGTGAAATAAATACTTTTTGATGTGTGTGTGATAACACATAGTGGTATAAATAATGCGTGTATTGTTTCGTTGAGTGGTTTGCAACCCTTTTGGAGTCACTACCCGTCAGAATAATCAGGTTTGTCAGGTGACCCACCATGAGACACCTCCTGGTGGCCCAAGGCTTGAGCTGGAACTTTCCTGTGAAGCCATTTACCCATTTTTTTCAATGTGATATTTGTTGTTGTTTTGTCCATTCAGAAACTCATGTGGTAGTTCACTTTGATTTTCACAAACCCTCTATATAAAATATATTCTGAGACAGACTGAATTATAAAAAAACTATGACATTTTTTGAAAAATATGGTAGAATTCTGGATCCACCCCCTGATGTGGATCACCAGATTTCCATTCTCCTCTGACCCATAGTGAACCCTTTAACTAAGTTCCTTCGAAATCTGTTTGGTTGTTTGTGTTATATCTTGTTTAAAAACCAACCAACATACAAACAGACAGGAGTGAAAACACCACCTCCTTGTCAGAGGTGATCAAGCCAAATTTAGCAGTTAGAACATACATCAGTGTGATAAGGACTACCTTACATGACAGAAACCATCTTTGACAAAACATTTACTTGGTATGTACTAAGTTTGGCCCATGTTCCATCCACGAACATGCAGGAGGTGGAGTTTTTTTTAAAATCAGTTATGAAACCAGCCAACAGGGGGCGATCAACGTGATTTGGCTTCACTTTTGGGAGCTGTCTCTATGAACAGTCTATGGAGCAGAATATATTCTCACTTTTGCTCTGTGTTTTGGGGTTTGAATAATAACACGACTACCAAACTCTGGAGATGTATCTCAGAGTATTGTGCATTCACACATTTGCTCTATGGAAAGAAGAATTTGTAACTAGATTTACATGTAGCTGTCAGCAAAGGCGACTTTGAACACATTTTTACAAAGTGATTTTTGAGAGATAATGTTCCTGTCATAATTTCCTGATATCTGTTACTTATTTAAAAAATCCGAGGATGATGAAAATATCGTTTCCCACTTAGCTACTCATATCTGCAGTGTGAAAGACCTGAAGTGAACATGGAATTGAACACCACATGCACCACTCTGACTTTTGGAGAAATCCAAAGCTCTGACAGGTCTACCCTGCTTAGTTACAGTTGCTAAGCCATGGTTGTCCAAATGCTGTTCAGAGGAGGCATTTTGCAATGGTTTGCAAATTTTTGAATAGTAGCTTTATTTTTTCTCAGTTGAAAATGAGAAGCTGCTTATATTCTACTTTAAAAAGTTTTACCTTTTGTTTTGTAAATTGAGAGAAAAACAGTTTTTAAAAAAAAAGTCTGATTCAATAACCCATTGTGAGAAGACCTTTTATGTCATAATGCTTATGCTAAAACAGAAGCTGGGTAGGAGAAAGCAGCATTTTTAATCCTGGCCATTCGAGCTCCATCAAAATTCAACCTTGATTTACATATAACTGCGTTTTATCGCTGAGATATAATTTTAAATGTTCAGGACACATGGTGAGGTGAAAATAGAGTACAGCTGCTGAAAGTGCCTCTCTGTGGGAGTAAAATGTCACTGAATGTGATCGAGAGTTTGCCAGCACACAGATTGTGATTGTGAATAAATAAGTGAAGGCACAGGTTGTGCACATGTGTGTTTATGTGCAGCATCTACACAAGTGGCTGGTGACACATGCACTTTTGTGGTCTATCTAAACATTATATTTTGGGGAATATGAAATGGCTGTTTGGGTGTGTGAGTAAAATGGTTGTGTCTGTGTGTGAGTGTGTGTTTTTGTAAATGTGTGTTTCTGATCCCATGGGTGTTTTAGAAGCCCCCTGTGGCAGAGGCCCAGTGATATTTAATGGATTATTCTCAGCCAGCATGAAGTACTGCAGTATTCATGAGTGGCAGTCATAGAGGGGACTCAGATCAAACAACCAGTGCTAATTGAAACCCAAAAAATCTTTTGTTCAACTTCCCTTATCGCAATTATCCTTTCTTTTCTCTTTTTCATATAAAGCTGCCTTTGGTCTGGTCTGATCGGACATAAATCTCCATGAATTTGCTGAAGTGATAGTGCTCAGTAGCAGAGCTTCCTTTTGTCCTCAACAGCACTAACATAGAAAGGTAGAATAGTGAATTGCCGACATGCATGAAGTACAATTCATCTGCAGTTGTTCACGTTGTATTTTGAAAAATGCAACTTTATAGGGTATTGTCAAATTTGTCTGTCCTACCTGTGGTAATGCAAATGTGTGTTGATTTGTGTTAGAGCTTATTCTTCAATGGGCAATTAATCAAAACCCTGTTATCATTTGCCTCTGTTGTTGTAACGTTGAATGAATATATACAGTGCAATTCCACACAACACATCATCAATGCTTGTTCCATTATCCACTTTGAGCAATTTACATTGAACGAGGAAATTGAGCGTCAGGAACAGAGATCACTCACATTCAAAGTAAAAGTTAAAGCATGGATATAATAACTGGTATACAGGTATATATCTGCCACTTTTCCCACAACTTAATCAATTAACTCAGGGATTCATATTTTTATACAACTATATATTTAAACAGTAATCAGATAGTTAATGTAGGAATACTTAGTTTTATTACTTTGGGTGAATGGTGTGAGTCTGAGTAGGTCAAGTTGTGTTGATTTACCAAGAACCTTGACTTTATTGTTGGCTCCATTGTCATGAAAATAATGCCTTTATGTTATCTTTATTAAAGGTTAGCTAGAGTCAGTCCCCGTCAAATATCCCAGGTTAAATCCATTGACAAGAGGGCAGTTAATGATGCGAATAATGCAAACAGGTAACATCAGATCACTTAGGTAGCAGAGTACTGTTCTGAGATCAGATGTAAGTAGAGATATGCGTGGCACTGAAGTATGTCTTATAATCTAATTTATGATTTAGCTTGAACAGGTCAAACCCATTTAGCTTCATCGGTCTAGGGGCAAGCAAGCATGAATTGCTTGCCCTAATGCAGGGGTTCTCAAACTTTTGCAAGCTGGGCCCCCCCAAAGCTGGTTAGGGGTAGTTGGGCCCCCCCTCCATGCCGCCCGCCACCACAACCCTTAACCACACCACAATATATAGATAGATAGATTGCTTGGAGACAGTGCTATGCTTGGAGATGGTGGATTGTTGTTGCTGGAGGCCATCACGTTTACCTTTTAAAGAAGTCCACATGCTTCTCTTTCAAGTCGGGGTGTTTGTTGTTGAGGTGCCTTTTTAATTTGCATGGCTTCATGCTGTCATTTGCCAGCACCTCGACACAAAAAACTCACTGAGGACATTGCTCAGTTGTGCCTGTGACGGTGAAACCAAACTGCAAATAGCTCTTGTCATATTTGCGAAGCTTTGGCTTCTTCGCAACTGGCGCATCGGTTGCCTGACTTTTACGAATCAGAAACTTGTCCATGGTTGTGTTAGTTTGCTGATACAGTGTGTGTGATGTTAATCAAGTTCTAATTGCAACGTCGTGGTGGGTTTGTATGTGTGGCTGTGAGCGACTTGCACACGAATAATGAATAAGGCTGTGCTAGGCAATGGCTCCTAACAAAACGAACAGTACACAATGTAGACAGGGACAGCACAGAATAATATTCAAGTGCTGGTGTTTTATTTGTTGCAACATGGTGGATGATTGAAGATGTAAAGGTAGGTGTTAAGGGAGAAATAGCTAGCTGCAGTTGGAAGATGTTAGCTAGCTATAAGGGTAGCTTTTGGGTCTATGAGCTTTCTAAAAAAGACTGTGGAGCAATTTACTCCTTAGATTAGGCTACGAAAAGGCCTGCTGCAAGTGCCCGAAGGTATTACTTAGGAAGGAGTGAGTCTTTAAAAAGACTGTTTATTAAGCAATGAATATCTGAATTATAGAAGAAACAAGAGCAATCGCACAAACTCTGAGGATGAGCGCTGACCATGCCTGCAGTTACTTTTATACTGGGAAGCGTACGTGCAACTCGCGTACAAATGATAACACTCCTCTTTTGATTGGTGGATCAGGAACGAAATGGTATTTGATTTGTTTGTGTCAGTCCAGCACCTAGCATTTCGCCACTGAGGAAAATTCACTAACCAGTGACAGGTCATCTGTCTTTTTCTCTTCTTTTTTTTGTCTGTGACGTTGCGCCCCTCCCTGGAGAGTTCTTTATTCAAATCAAGATTTTCACTAATGAATTCTTTAAATTATTACACCACTATTGTAAATAAATCTATTTGCATATAAAAATGTGGTTAATATACAGAATATAAACTAGTATGCAAAGTTAATGCTTCTTTAGCCTGTGTGTTCTGTTGCACCATCCAAAGGGGAGAAGTTACAGGGAAGAGAGTGGATGACTGCAGTGTGTACCAGCAGGCCTGAGCTAAGTTGAACATCCCTAACTGTGAACCTATGTTAGAATGTTCAGCTTTAGGTTGGTGTGAACAGACCAAAGCACCAACTGCTTGAACTTTGACCAAAACACAGACTCATCTCTGAGTTCATTGACACCTGACAATAAAGGGATAGTTCACCGAAAAATAAAAATCCACTCATTATCTACTCACCACTATGCCGATGGAGGGGTGGGTGAAGTGTTTGAGTCCACAAAAACCTTTTGGAGTTTCAGCTATGCATCAAATTCCAATACAATTCAAGTAGCTTCTTCAAATGTAATAAAACAACATAAAGAAACATGTCATCCAAATGTCTTTAAGCCCGGACATTGAAATTACCTAACTTTCGCTTGTGATCCACGCCCGAGCACGGCTAGTTAAGCTGTTTCAGATTGTATGATTTTAACCTGATTCGATTTACACCTGGACTAGTGTCCACACATTGAAGTCTGAATGAGATCTGATCGCTCTGTATGGCTTACTCATCCTCACATTCTCCTCATTTGCACAGGTCCAAAAAATAACAAACAACAAAAATATTGAACCCCCACGCACATCGGGTTGAAACCGCTGATGAGATGAGCACACAAGAGTATAAACATTTGGTTTCCTGGGTCCAATAGGTGGTGCTATGCCTGAATATTATCATGTCAGTGAGTGTTGTCTCTGGGACAGGACTCCAGTTGATCATTAACTTTGAGGCAGATCTGACCAAGCTCAAAATACATTACATCAACACTACAGACCTACCATCAATCAAATGCAGTCTTTTAATAACTTTTCATCACTTAGGTCTCTAGATTGTGTGCACCAATTTGCCAGTGGGCCTGATTATGACTGTTGATTGAGTTCGTTAATATACGATGACTGGAGATTTCTAGAAATTGCCTTTATTTGAGCCAAGATTTAAAAACTTTACATGAATTAAGAGTGAGGGTCCATTAAACAAACACAGTGCCCAACCCCAAAGTCTATTAACATCTGTGATTCTACAAAATACTGATGATATTTTATCAAATCAAAGTATCTCTGTACAGGTTTGTTGTTTTTTCTCTCTCTTCTCTGCCGCTGTTATCACAGGAGGCCAAGTCCCAACTGAACAGCCAAATGCAAACACACTCGCACAGGTCCCAGAGTGTCAACGGATGTGATGGATTACAACAATCAAACAATATTTCATGAGTCCCAGCTGGCTGCAAGGAGCTGGAGCCATTTAAATTTGTAGGAGAGAGCATTTCTCTTTGTCTATTTTTGTCCCAACTGTCTTCCCCCTGCCTCCGATGAGTCACGCTCTGCTCCCAGCATAATGTGATGCACTCAGATCCAAAAGACACACACAAAAACATTTCAAGGTTTGTCCATTAAGATAAGGATTTTGAAAGATGTTGATTTATCAACTTTTGGAGCATTTTTACTTGATAATTCTGCTACGAATCTCAACTTTTGACATGACTCAAAGTCCAATGTCACGGCTGAAATCTTAGTGACAATTAACCTTTCACAGGAAGTCTGGTACAAATTTGTCTAAATGGTGCTATCATTATTTTTCTTTTCAGAAACCTTGCATGTACTGTACTTCTTGTCTCGTATTATGTCTTACATGGTCAGGAACAGACCATTTTTTTCTATCTGCTGAATGGACCTTTTTAAGACTAAGTAGTCACTTAAAAGTAGAATATAAATGTTGGATACTTTTTCATAATTTCCTCCAATTCAGCTTCTACACCAGGGGAGGGCAATTAATTTATCCCAAGGGGCCACATGAGAAACATGGGCAGTTGTGGAGGGGCCTGACCAATAGGCTGAATGTAATTCTACTCATATTAATTTGATAAGCTTCTACTGGTAAGAGTAAATGTTATGATTAGGCAATGAAAAAGTGAGTTAGGCAAAGTAATAACGCCATCATTATATCACACTTTAATCAACATTTACAAGAACAGTATTTCAAAGATCAGCTTTAAATTACCTTTATACAAAGTGCTATTACTATTAGCAAATAGTCTTATCACCCCATTTGCTGGTTTTCTTATTTTTTTTTCTAGTTCAGTGAGAGAAATCTAGTCTGTGTCGGGCATGAACGACTGCTTCAGTGTAAAGTCTACACTGAAACAGTATTTTTCTTGTGTGTGTATGTGTGTGTGTGTGTGTAAAACATAGTAGCAGATTTTTTTTTTCTTCTATAAATCAGTTAAAGGCAATTAAAAGCAAGAAAACGATCATGATGTCATGTTACATGATAAGTGAAATCACGAAGAAGTCACATTGATGGCAGAAAATTACATCATGCAAAGTTTAAAAAAACACATTAGTCAAGGTAACTCTGCTCCCTATAGGTTCATAATACAGATTTATGAACATGAATGATGTCATCGTGGCTGGAATTAATAATAGCCCACTATAATAATTTACTATCATAAACCAGAATATAAAATCATTTACTGTAGTAATTCATTTACTTTTGCAGCTGATGAGGCTTGACGTGATCTATAACTGATTTAGAATAACCAATCATTTTTCAATCTCTGCTTTCGATGTCGAAAAGAAGAAGTAAGCATTTTGTTATAAGGCCTTATGCAATGCACACAAAGGCTATACATAGACTCTATGATGTGTTCAAACTGTTTAAACTGTTAATATCTGTCCATGCATGGCAGTTATGGTATATATATGGTTATGGATAAGGACTTATCAAGGTTACATCAAATAAAAAAAACTGCAATAAATGATCTAACCTCCCGTTACTTACTAGTATAGTGGTTGTTCTAAACTTGCCTGTTTGGAATGGGCTGTTATCTTGGCCTGTGTTAATGCTCCAGAGCTACTTCAGAATTAGTGTGTCCTCCTCAAACTGTTCTCCAATACACTATTGCATATTTATTTTCATTTTACTTAAATCAAACTTATCATGTGTCCAAATGGAATTCAACACTGCGCTTTACGGAAAATGCACAAAAAATGTGATCCACATACAGCTCTTTTTGTAGAATAAGTAGGTTGATCATGGCGAATTCTTACTACTACCTGGAACCAGGTTGCAGCTCAGTCGATGAGAATGACAAAATGGAGTTTTGTGAGAATTGCATTCAAACGCAGAAAACAATTCTTGAAGTTGGGAACACAAGTCTGTGCCCCGTTTATTTTTGTAGCTGCGCAACAACAAACAAAATGGCGCTCCAATACCCAGCAAGCCTTGGGCTTAACGTCATCACGTTACCCAGCAGGCACTGGGCTCGACGCCATCACGCACATATATATTTAAAGGGACACGGTCCCGGCACAGTCATACTTTACACATTACTTAAATAACGATATGAAACAGTGTATAGAACTATACTAAGAACAAGGGTGAAATATGCAAGTCACATTCACTACAGTTGAACCAAGGGTTTACTTTCAGGCTAAGTGTTACTTTGCATAGAGTAACTGAATCAGTTAAATAAGCCACTAAGAAAACAACATGTGAACTTTTCAAAATGATGGACTGATGATTCACCAGATCAGAAGCCAATTAATCTAAGTTCATGATACCATTTTTCCATCGGTATCAGTAGCTGTAGAGGTTCAACAGTGCAGCACGATGAGCCCATATCTCCATCTTGATAGCACAAGCTACTGTATATGTAAGCGTCCAAACCACTGCAGTGCAAATGTGCTTCACCGACACCTCTGCACTGATACTGTACATCCTCATGTCTGTTTGAGACACATCACTGCACCACATATGGAAATATATGTTGATTTAGTCTTTCCAATGGTCACTCAGATTTACAGACGGATGCTATTCTTTCAGTAATTCAAGACCAAAGATGGACATCTTGACTTCTCCTCTAAAGTGAAACTATAGCAGTATAGGCTGCCTCCTCCGTGATAGTGGATGGAACATGAAACAAACGACTGACAAAATATGGATTCTTTCTTTTGTCTTTTTTTCAAAGATCATTTATGTCGATTAGTTATTATCACACGGATGATTGTCCACGTGATTAGCTTTCTGGTACATTTGGTTTAATTACTTATTTGAGATTATATGAATGGGGAGCAACGGTATGATTGATAGCTGATTGATTGAGTGCATAAACTGATAAACTGGACTTTGCTACAGTGTCTCCATCCCCCTATCGCTACTGTGTAGGCTCCAAAATACATTTGTGACAAATTAACTTCATTTGTGGATAGTGGGAGAAAGTGGAGACACATCTTTATATAGAATGTACATTGCAGAGTCCATGCAGTAATCTGTGTGTGTGTGTGTGTGTGTGTGCATTTGTATGTGTCTGGGTCTTGAGACCATACAGTCTATGGTTGAATCCAGTGGAGGAAATTGATTGGTTGCTACACGTGAGAAAGGAAGTCATCTATCTGATTTATTATAATGAGTGTAGGCTTGTATGAGGATTTAGAAGCATAAGAAGAAAGTTTAAAAGGATTCCCTGCAATGAACTTTGAGGGTGCAACTCAGGATATGTAGAGCACAGTGTCAGCGCTGCATGTGATTCCTAATTTAGCTGATACCATGATGCCAAACACACGACCAGCAGCATGTCAGCATGCCTCATGCCTGTCATCTCAGCAGGTGGTTGGGACTTGTTGAGGCTAATTAAACTTTCCAGCAGTGGAGCCTGTCACATTTAACGATGTCCTGACGAATTAGATGATACACCACATGTCTATTTATTATATGTACCAGCTTGTCCTGGCAGGATCACAGGAAACCGATGCCAGCTTACAACAGGCATGCTGATCAGTGACTAAAGTTGTGTTCATCTATGTCACTGCAAAAGTAAACAAGGTTAAACAGAACTGCAGCCGGAGAGAATGTTGGGGGAGAGGTAACCTAGTTGTTAACAGCTGCTTATCCTCTTATCCCCTCTGGTTTAAAGCATGCTTGTACTACTGCATGACAAAATGTCTGTATATTGTTACACACTGAGATCAGGTCCAGTGGGTGCCAGTTAATAGAGGATGCACCAAGCTTAACTTTGAGTCAGCAGCATATTCAAATCACTGAATATGTGAGATAACTAAATTAATTTTGGACTTTGAAAAATGTTTTACACAGGGAGTTTCACAAGAGGCACCTCCATTATCCCAGTCTGGTGCCCCCTCACTTTGGGCAGTGGCTACATTTTCCTCCTCCATGCACCATAGAGTATTGAAGCTCATTTAACACACATTCAATCTAGTTTTTTTAAATATCTCTCAGATAATTGTCTTTTAGTTGTCCTCAATGGTTGATTTTGACTAGGATGTTTGATTCTGCTGCCGCACCTTTCTCGACCAGACTGCACAAGAGAATCCAGGAGTGCATGTTTGCTAGTGATGTAAAAATGGGGCTTTTGCAAACAAAAGATTGAGTTCTTGGTCCGAGTAACTTGGTAACAATGAGCAGGTTGAAAAGTTCCCATTCAGTGAAGCAGTTGATTATTAAAGAGACATTTTTGCTGAAGTATTCCACTTGTTTAAGAATGTCTTGGGTTTAATATCAGTGTTTCAACAAGATGGACACACAGTGCTGGCTCGTTGAGCTCTGACTTTATTTAACCTCTTCCTTTGTACAGCTGCTCATTGTATGGTAGCATTATAGGACACGCCTATTGATTAGTACAATTTGATCCATTATTAGCTCCAACAGTCCAGTGTAACACGTGACAACACCACAACAGTAAAGGAGCTGTCATTGGCTGGATAATTATAGGCTATGGCCACATTTATATACACTGTAATATATTTGCATTGCTGGAACTGTCATAGAAGCAGTAGAAGATCGATAAGCTGTGCTCTCAATATAACCCCCCATAGGGCGGCTGTGGCTGAGGGGTAGAGTGGTCGTCCTCCAACCTGATGGACAGCGGTTCGATCCCCAGTCTGACCTATCTCCATGCCGAAATGTCCTTGGGCAAGATGCTGAACCCTGAATGGCCCCTCATAGAATAACAAATGCTGTGATAAGATGCACTGTATGAATGGGTGAATGTAAAAAATGTACTGTAAAGCGCTTTGAGTGGTCATCAAGACTAGAAAAGCGCTATATACTCTCGGGTCAAAGGTCAAAGGTCATTGTGAATATCACGAAGCACATTTTATCCTGGTGAACTTAGTAATTCAGAACTGCCTTAAAGGAATCCCTGGAAGTATGACCTGGTCAGAATTATTGGTCAAAGGTCAGTGCTGCTGTGTGAATGTTGTATCGGAAATGCCCAAAGGTAATTTTCTTGCATCAGGCACAAACATTCATTATGATTTTAGTTGACTTGATTAGAATATAGCCAAAAATCACTGTGAACTAACAATACACATTTTTGGCCTAGTGAATGTGATATCACAGGTCTACCTTGAGGGAATTTCTCAAAATTTTGCAGAATTGCAGAGGTTTTGCTGAACGATTTTTTGTTTTAAGACCACAATGTTAACAAAACCACAACATCTGCCTTTCAATTTAAGTGTATTTTCCACATCTAGTTCTTTTACCCAATGCTTTTACATGTAAGTCAGCTTCGACAGAAACTAAAATTGACATACCCTTTAAAGGAGAGTGTTTTTCACGTGTTGTTTCTGTTACTTTATCTCCCCCCATATATGTGCTAAAGACAAAAGCGTGGTATCTCCGTCCATGCTGTCCTCAGCCGCCTCCTTGAGAGACCACGCAGCTTTCTTCCAGTCAGAAACGATGCGGCCAGCCAATGACCCCAAAGAGCGCGACCCCTCCCACGTGCGAATGCTGAATGATGTGCTACGTGACCTGGAGAAGAGCTTCATCATCCCACAGACGCCGCCTGGAGTTTACAGGTAGGGGGAAAGATGCACTCTCAGAGGTGTAACAGTGGTACAGTGGTGTTGCATGTCACAGGTTTAATGTCAGCCTACTCCCATTCAAACACTCAGTATTAATGATGTGTGGCCATGACATTTATTATCATTTTAGAAATGTACAAATTTTCTATACTCCTTCTTCAGCAAAAAGAAAAAAATACATAAACTTCCCCCCTTTCTGACCTCCTCCCATTCTCCTGATGTTTTTCACAAGTGCCTAAATCAGACATAGTCTCATGCTGTGTCAGCCATTATTAAAAATCCCCAAACTCCATCTATCTTTCATCGGGCGGATCCACATCTTTTTCAACTTGATCTACATACGGAGCAGAACAGCAACACTGTGACATAAAACTTGGGCTTTACACTGAACACATATTTATTCCTGCTCACAAAGAAAAATGTAACATGTAAATAAATAACACGCCACTGGGTTTTTTTAAGCAGCAGCTTTTCAGGGCAGAGCAGCAGTAATTCATAGCTGTTCACAGTCACTGCGCTGCACAAGAAAGAGAGAGCTGCGGATAAGTTGATGGAGATATCTTAATCAATCACTCCAGCTAAAGATTGAACAACAACTATTAATCATTTCAATTCACATGAGCTTGACTGATGGTGGGGACTCATAACAGTAACACCCCTGTTCTGTCTGATTTTAGCGTCCACACTGTCAGGTATACATTTACACTCACACACACACACACACACACACAAAGCTCTTAGCCATATACTTTCCCACTAGATTTGAACAGAATAAATGGCCTCCGCTGTTCAGTGTTATTCACAGTTTATGGCAGTAATTGACATGTTAATTGTCCTAGACTTCCATTAGCATCCAAACTAAAATTAGCTGCTCTTTCATGCATGGAGAGCATTAAGACTTAATAGTACTCATTTGTAAAGGAAGTTACCATTCCCTCACAAGACTGAGACAATTAGACTTAGAGCACTAAGAAGCCTTTAGAAAATGTCTAGCTTTAACTGTTGCTATTGTTTCTACCCGACAAAATTTAAAGTACATTGTAAGCAACATAAAAACATTGTTGTGACATTCATGTGGCATAGCAGTGCAGATGCCTGTTATTGGTATACTTATGGTTGTGTGCATGCTTCCTTTGTCCCTTAGCAACCATTACTTCATGAAATTGTATACTAAGACTTTAAATGCCTCTTCAGGGAATCTCGTCCATCTGTATTGGCCAAGTCAGGCCAGACCTTTTTCAGTTTGTGGTTTAGCTGTAAATACTCTGAATCAGGGGTGCAGTAGCCAATGCCACTGAAAGGAGATTTGAGATAAGTAGTAGTCTTTGTCACTAAGAAGGTCAGTGGGTGGACCTGCTGTGTGTCCTGGGGGATTTAAACTCTGACTCAACTTTAAATGTCTGTAGTTGTATAAACAGTCATTTTGAACTACTGCTTTTTTGCTAATTTAAAGCACTGGCATTGAGTCCACTATCAATGAAAGTAAAAATCCATGTATTTAAAACGATAGATTAAAACTTTTTGAAATTATCTCACATGTTACAAACCTTGTATTAAATTGTAAAACTATTATTACCTGCTAAAAAAAAAAACATGTATTTTGACGAATAAACCAGCTACACACTAAGAAATAAAGGAACAGGAATGGACCTTAAAGTGTACAAAGGCTTTGTCGCCCCAACTAATGGCCCTTTACAGCACATTAACATGTATTCCCCTAATTTTATAAACATTTTTTACAATCTTATTATTAAGTACAGAACCTTAAAACAATTGTGGCATGAGGATCAGGCACGAATGGTTCATCACGCTTGTCTCCCTCTTCCACAACACTGCCAATGTGCCTCTGAATGAAGGTCATTAAGTTTTTCTGGTGTGGTGGGGATGCAATGTTTAAAGAAAAATACAAACAATACTAAAGACTGTTATTAAGGCTTCATCAAGGCCTGTGCACTGGCACACTTTACCTTCTTTCAGTAAACGCCATCTTCCGTCATTGTCCATCAGTTGTATGGTTGGATAGGGTGAAACAGGATACCCCTGCCGAAAAGAATAGAAAAAGGAATGAACCTTGATGATTAGCAGCACCTTAGTAAAAACACCTTTGGGATTTAATTTAACATTACAAAATGAATGTTACAATGTATGCATTTGCAGAATACAAACTTAACATTTAATGGTGCATTTCTTCTTATTGCATACTGAAATCTAATATTAAAAAAATCGATTTACTAAGCTTTTATACAGGTGGACTTATATAGACAGGCGCAGAGAGAGACAGACAGAAAGATACAGACAGACTTGAGAAGTTATGACGTGTGATAGACTCTTGTCATTAGATTTGAGCAACCATATCATGATCATACAACATTATTTTTTTAAACCATGTATCCTTTCAAATGTAACGACTACCTGAGATTAACTAAAATACATACCCAGTTATTTATGGAGTAAATACGCAAGATAAATCACTGTTAAGTGGCTGACACACATATACACAATAACCTCTGATGTCTGGATGTACCAAAACTTTCTTTAACCAGGCTGGGCAGAAAAAGTAAGACTGCCAGATGAAGGCTCTGACCCAAGCTGTAGTACAGCCCAGAGACAGAATGGATGTGATTGTCGGTCCATTCACACATCATGTCACTGGAATGACATTAAGGCTTGTATGACTTTCACTAGAGTAAATACACAGAAACTAATAAAAGGTACACACTTACACACTTGCGGCTCTGTGTAATATTGCAGTAAAAACAAAACTATTAATATAAACAAAGAACTATAACTTATGTTGGCAGTTTCAATATGCAAGCAACAATAAAAACAAAAGACTGTATTACAACAATAACCAAGACTGGGCTGAGATTGATTTGAACCTCAAAAAGTGTGTGTGTGTGTGTGTGTGTGTGTTGTTAAGCTATCTTACATACAGCACACCGAAATCCGTCACATCCCAGCCAGGTCAAGTAAGGACCAGGTACCAGGGCGACTGACAGGTATACAATGCCAAGGGGGGGAAATGTAACAGAAACACAGAGTATGAGTAATATAAACATTAGTAGTGTGAGAGAAAGTCACCTCGCAAGCACATTAACGTAAAACACAAATGTAAAATGCACAACACAACTGCAAAAACCACAACTCGAATGCAAAAGCCATACAACTGACACAGCACAGGTGAGTCTAGAATGTGGAACGTGCAATGAGAACAGTCACCTTCTGCGTTCAAGTGTGCCGCTATTGTACCTGCGATGTGTTTCTGTTGTGTGGCTTTTTGCATTCATGTTGTGGCATTTGCAGTTAGGTTGTGGCTTTTGTAGTTGTCTTGTCAGTTTTGCTTCCATGTTGTGACTTTTGCTTTCGTGTTTTTACTATAATGTCCTCGTGTGCGATGTCTCTGCCACTGTGAAAAGAGGAGCAACACTGATTCTACCAGAAAGAGATAAACAAAGAGTTGCATGTTAATCGAATGCTCTGACTGAGACTGGTGAAAGAGGCCTCCAGCAAAGTTAACTTTCAGTCACACTTGTTACACAAATATCACTGAAGCCCGACAAACCAAATACACACCGGTTCACCAGTAGCGCCCATTTACCTAAAAGATTTCTTTGGAAGAACCTGAACCTGCATGGCAACTTGACCAACTTCTTCCAACTGCATCAGCGATGGCTCTGGTAATACATGTATCAAGTCCAGCCTGGTTTGCCCTTTTTATTTGCATGTTACATTTATATCCCAGGTGTATCCAGTAGAATTAATCAAGGGCAATACATGCATTAAACCCCACCGGTTGGCTGTTTATTTGACTGCATCAATCCTAGATGGAATTGGAACTGATTGATCTTCAATGTTTACTTCCATTGGTCTAATTTAATATGTTTTGGACACTGAAGAGGCTCAAGTTATGAACTGTGGTACTGGATTATATGAATCATTCAGATCTTAGATGCTGCAGAAGGAATTATGTTTCTATTCTGTCCCTTGTGCAAACATGCAGGGCTTACAGTATATCTGAGAGTTAGTAGGTTTAGTATGCAAATTTATGTAGCTCCTTCAAAACCACTGCTGCAATATGCTTAGCACATTTAAAGGTAAAAATAAAATTAACAAAAGCAACATTAGACAACCTTTCTGCCATAGACTTTATTAGTAGCAATCTAAGATGGTTTCTACAATCCATTACAGTCAATCAGGAAAAATGTTTCATCAATGATGTTGGGTTTTTTTTCACTGAAAAGTAATAACAATAAAAAGTCATTACTTTGACCAACATAATTAGCAAAAGCTTTTATTTTTTAAATTGAAAATTAATTAATGTATTCCTTTTTTGAAGTCACCACACTGAATTTGAACAGTGCAAGTTCTGGAAAAGTTTGATTGTGGATTGTGGATCAAGAATTGTGGTGGTAGTTAATCAGTGGTCATGATACAACTTGATTGCTTAGATATAAAATATGCCTATATTGTCTTATACTACTTTTAATGGCAATGCAGCGATCATTTCAATTACCATTACTGCTCCCTTCATCACTGTCAGAGATGTTCTTTTGAATTAATAGTCAAAATATAAATTAAAATTGTTTTTTGGGTTCTCTTTCCTCACTCTTTTTGAGATGTAAGATGATGGGACAGAGGATTTCACACCTTCTTTAGCCATTAGAGGTAAATTGCGATTTGTGAATATGAGTTGTATGAATATAATTTGATTGATTGCTTCAGTGTGCTGGTTCCAATAACCATTTTCCGAATCCAATAACGAACATGTATACTTCCTCTCAGGGGTTACAGACTGTAACAGGTGTGTGTGTGCACATTTGGATTGAAAACCCAATATATGGAATTCCAAACGCAATATACGACTGTGTGCATTTGTCAGGACGGGCAAAATGTCAGACGTGAACCTAAAAGCACGACACTTGAGCAGGTTTAGGGAATAACAAGAGTTCTGGTTAATTGGAACGATCCGGGGGTCAAAAGCCAGGCAGACAGTCAGGTAGTAAACAAATCCAATAGGGAGCAGGCAAAAGGGAATCCAGGGTCCAGAAGGCAGTTCAGAGCGGGGATCAGCCAGAACAATGAATCAAGGGATAACGCTGGAAAGCTAGGAACAAACCCACTAGACGATCTAATGGGATCCGTGGGACAAGGTGATGCAGAGCAGGGAGGAGTGGCTGAATTCTGAAATGACATGAGAATTAGTACATGCTAACAATAAGATAAGACGAGATAAAACAAGAAAATGTTAAGAGCTGACTGAAGTTGTAACATTATTGGTTTTGGATGTTGTGTAACAAAATGAAGCTTCTCTGTACGTATGTGTCAATTGGCTCAATTATTCTGGAAGTCGGTGTGTTGATTGCTGAAATCCAAATTTATGTTATCTATTTGGAACCTACTATTTATCTATCTTCAGCTCTAAAATAAAGGTGTCTAGATTCGCAAAATGTTAGTTTTGCCCGTAAACCCGCCTAATCTTTAAATTCCATTTAGCAAAGATGATGAGCTGAAATGTTCCCACTCTGAAACTAGCCTCACAAACAGGTACCAGCACAGAGGGACCCACCTTGCAGCTGTCAGTGTTGGATGGATGCTGCTGCTCCTGTGTGAGTGACACCTGGGACCAGTAGACAGTTTAAACCCAATTTGTTGTGTTGCAGAGCAGGAGGCAGCCTCAATTAAGAGCGGATGTCAGGCTGCCGAGGGCCAAGCCAGTCGAAAGCAGATGTCTTTATGTGCACTCAGAGGTCTTTGAAAAATAACTATTTCATCACTGGATATTCACAGACAGACAGGGGACAGTTAGGGGCATGGGCAAACACAATTCCCTTCTTTAGGGTATTGCTCCTCTTTCTTTCTTTCTTTCAGTTTCTTTTCATGACATTAAGTTATTTTCCTCACGCTAGTTCTTACCTTCTGCATGACCATTACAATAATTGAATGGATTACCTGGATGCCGTTCAGCAGAATTCCAGACCCAAGGAAACTAAAGTGCGAAGGTCGTTTCACATGTACACAGAAGAAGAAAAATACTCAACATGTTATATATTTTTATAAAGCTAACACATTATAAGTCTTTCTAAACAAAAGGCAGGGTTCACATTGTCAAGTCTTCATTACTAATAGGCCGCACATTGTGGCTCAGTGTGAGCTCCTCCTACAGTTTGTTAGTGAACACCATTTGAACATAGATCTGATTAATACATCTTGAATATACTAAAACTATTTAATTACTCTTCCTAACTAATTACAAACCCAAGTACATTAATACAGAGTTTTAGTGAGTA
This sequence comes from Platichthys flesus, assembly GCF_949316205.1. Lineage (NCBI taxonomy): Eukaryota > Metazoa > Chordata > Actinopteri > Pleuronectiformes > Pleuronectidae > Platichthys > Platichthys flesus. The sequence goes on along the minus strand of NC_084953.1, from coordinate 24,040,240 downwards.
AGATAGGCTATATTAAATACATTTAAATTCACAACAATACATCAAAAGTCAAAAGTAATGACTCTCAATATGAACCCAAGTAATTTAATCATACTATAAAGGAACATGGTAAAAAGCTATTAAGTAAATAGACTGAATTAAATAAAGTTCAAGTCATTCAATTGTATTTGCGTCATAGTGATCGATTCATCCCCATTGAATCAGGCAGGAGTTTAAAAATAGAGCATGAAAGTAGAGAAGACAAAAGAAAAAGAAAACAAACTCAGCCTACAAAATGATTTTATAGCCTCATATTGACAGTTCATCATTTAGACACCAGAGAGAGGTGAGAGATTATAATGTATATATCCGACAGGTTTCACATTCTGAAAACAGATCATGGTTACCCCCTCTCCTGGGCAAGCAAACCAAACGAAACAAACTGTAGAAGTATAGAGAAAACTCCATGAACCGAATAAGCAGGTTCAGACAATAGATGGATGATGCATTCAGGATTTTTTTTTTAAACAAACAAACAAAAACATCTTGCTTTGTAGCTCAGCTGCCAATGACCAGTGGGCGAAAGGTGACCGTTCCTCCGGCAGAACAAAGCCATTTTCAATATGGATACATTTTCTTTGGCATATTGGGTTACAGCTTAGAACAAGATGTGAACACAATGCGATGAGGGATAATACAAAAAATCCAAGGTCGTTTCATCAGGGCAAGCCTGGTCACGCACTTTCCATTGCCACTGGCTTTCTTTTCTTCAAGAAATAATTTTCCTGCTGATTCTTTTCTGGGGTGCTGTTCCAAACATGAATGCAATATTCACCTCAGCAAAAATAATGCATACGTTACAGAAATTACTTCTTTGTGGGGTGTTGTTTGTTTTATTGAATGGTTCATTCCACCAAAATTCATTTTGTGTTCTTCGTCATAGAAACTCAAACTGAGGTTTTTGCATATGTTTTAAGATAATTTATCTATCAGCTGAAAAATCACAATGTCTCTTGAAACTAAAACAATGCTGACTGATTCACTTCTACACACATAGACTGCTATAGTTCAAAACAGAGATAGGAAGTTTTGTATCCTTTATGGAGCTAGGCAGGAGGCAAGGGTTGGGTCCTAGCTCATCTATGTTCACAACGTCTCTTTTTATAAGCTTTAAACTATGATCTGTTTCTTGTTTTGACCCAAGCCACATATTTTAGTTTCCTCCCCATATCTGCATTAATACATACTGTTATATTAATGATGAGTTGTATGAGCATATGTAATTAAATGCTGCTTTAATCTAATTATAAACAACTAGACAATATTATTATCACTTTAATTCCCTTCAGCTCCCCAGAGCATTTTAGGGTCTTTCAATTCAATATTTTTCTTTCGGCAGCTTTACTGCTCTGACTCAATCTCACCGCTCTCAACAGGCACCAAATGAATCTGTTTGCTATCACAGCCAAATCAACACTGTCAATGTGAACATATCTGTGTTGTGATAATTTGTTGTGCGGCCAAAACGTGGCTAAAACACTAGCTCATGCAAATGCAAGTTTGACTTGCCTACTTATAGTTCATAGAAAGTACGATACTTTAAAAACACCGACAGTGGATGTAGAGAAACTTTTTTTGCTAAACATAATCTAATCTTTACACAGCAGACGGAGCAACGGATTTGCTCTGTTCAAGTGTCCAGGAAGCCGCAGCAGTTAGCCATCGTGCACAGTATCAGGATCCTGACACAGAGGCAGTGAAATGGAATTCAGCCATCCTTATTTCCATCATTTTACACCACTGCTTTTTCTAGTGTGCCATGCCAAAATGTTTTGTTCCTTTCTGGCAGCCACACTTTTTGTTTCAGAGTATAGGTATGAAAATCTACCTTGAAAATAACTTGAGACATTAGTCAGTCTGTTTATTTGTGGCTAAGGTATTTTTTATCCTTGGAGGGTGAGGCTGATGAACATAACTCATTTGAGTCTTCTGCTGACTTCTGTGTTCATGTGCTGGTCAGAAATTTTAATTATGAGAGCGGCTGCCAAAAACACTGAATTCATGAGCAACAGTGTTTTGTGGTAAAATCCCCCCCATCAAGAACAAAGTCAGCAAGCATGGACAATGTTGTTAATAAGATAGCTGCTTACACTCTACAAAAAATGTTGTATCATGTTACATTTAATTAATAATTCTCTCTGCCAATTTTTTCGACAAATACAATTTTCTTAACGCCCTTATCCCTCTGGACTGGCCTCACTGGAGTCACTGGTGTTAAGTAGTGAAGTTGATGCAGAGTAACTCCCGAACTCTGACTTTGAGTCTGAATTGTGTTTTGAAGGTGAGTGTTGCTTCACACCCTACAGCTCACTACGTGTGTCTTAACAGATGAAGAATCGCTCCATTTACTCCCTAAGACTGTCCATTCAGCCACTTTAACAGAAATCAATTGACTTGAGGCCCAAGGAGAGCAGCCCTCCACAGTTGCTGCCATTATGACCTACAAACGGTGCCTCTGCGACCCCCCGAAGGCTTACCTCTGTTTATATATGTGTGCTTTGCTTTATGTGTGTGCATGCTGACAGGAAGACAAAGAGACACAGACAGGAGGGCTCTTTAAGGACAGAAAACTAAGCAGAGGTTGGAAATATGAAACATGTTTTCATATGCCATTGTTTCAGTTGTTATTGTCTTCCGTTAACTCAAGGACAATATCAATCACATTATCACAGAGGTTACGCTTTGGTTGTTCAGTTAAAGGTAATAAGCTCCAGGAGGATTGACACAAATATTAGATTTTTGTGATAAAGCTGCTAAAATCTGCAATGTTAACAATCAGCACCTTTTTCAACCATTTGAATTAGCATTGTGACTAACATGGTTTGTAAGGAACACAAAAACTACTTTCTTGAGTAAGTGAACAACATGCACAGTCAGTGTTTCATTTTAGGATCCGTCGTATTCTCGCTGATATTGGAACATTTCTTCATGCAATTGACACATTCACTTTTCAATTTTATTTTATTTGTACAGTGTCAAAATTACAACATCCATTATCTCAAAGCACTTTACAGAGTAAGATAGAAACCCAACAGTTCCCACACCTTGGTGACTTTGACTCAATGTAGGCAGCCATTTGCCTCGACTGGTTGGGATGAGAGAAGAAAGGTGTGTGGAAAAGAGGAAAGAGAAAACAGGGTTAGGGGGTTAGGGTTAGGGAAGAGTGAGAGAAGAGAGAACGGGAAATGTTGTAACTGTCATTTCTGAACTCGGTCAGCCAGTTTGTTAAAATGAAAATACTAAGAGTGATATTTAAGATGTAATGATATTAATGATAGCAGCACCAGTTATGATAATAATGATACTCTAATAACAATAATAATCGTTGTCATCATCGTCAAAATTATCAGGGAGGCTTCTTTCCACTGACTTAACTAAATCAACTATTAACATATTACATGTCAACTTGCTGCTGAAAATGTGATCATGGTCTTATTATTCCTGAACTTATTTTAATATATTGTTCACGCTGGATCTGACCTTAAGAAAACATAACTCACTCCTTTTGTCAGGGTTTTACAATCACAAAATTTCAATCTCCTGAATAATACCGATGTGCAGCCCTTTGAGACCTTATCTGTGACATCAGGCTATCATTCACTTTGACTTGACATGTGTCAACAGTTGCAAACTTTCAGGATTGGCGGATGCTGTGGATTTCAATTCATATTAATAATGGTGTAATAATAAACCGTATTTGTCTTGCACGTAACTAAATGCTTAATATGAATAAAAACAATTATCAGATTACACACAAATTAAAACATGTATAAAGGGTTTGTATAAAAACAAATGTTTTAAGAGGAGATTTAAAAGATGCAGAGGATGTTTCCTGACTGATCTCAGTTGCTTGACTGTTCCAGCCACCAGCTGTGATCTGGCAATAACCAGCAGAGCCCTTGGGGCTTATACATTCTTCAAATAGTTTGAACTGAGGCCATTAATTGCTTTAAAAGGAATGAGTAGAGTTTAGTATGCAATATGATTAAGCTTTGACTGTATGTCCTCTTTGAACTTTCTGTTTATCAAAGGCAGATGCTTGAATGTACCTCTGGTGCTTCTGCATTGTGGAGTCACCAGGGATCCTAGCTGTGTTTGTTCCTTATGGGACACCGCAGTTCTAAAATATGCGACACCAAGGGCACTATGTTATTTTCGAAGTTAACTTGCATTACTTTGTAAGATAAACACAATAAATGATTATTAGAAAATAGCATAAGTGAAACAACCCATGGAGTTCATCTTTTCATTCAGTATTTTTATTAAAGTGTTGATTTATAGGACAGGTTTTAAGGCAATGTTTTAAGTGGTGAGCGCTTGTGTTTTATACTGAGATACTGCTGTTGTTGATGTTAACTGATTAGCAGTACAATGGTTGAGTGTCTATTCAGTGGAAGCGATGTGGGGTGAAACATTACGTTTTTTATTAAATATTACATTGATGTAGTAACCACATGTTAGGACTACTAAAATTAATCCAGTATGCAGTAATCTCTCTTTTAGGAATATTCTAAATGTTTTCTTCATTTTCATGTTGTTCATGATGAACGCAGTACATCACTATCCCTAGGTGACTGCAACTCCTCTGATGTGCAGCTGAGACTTAAATTGGCCCTTGAGTAAATAACAGGTCTCATCCTCTGCCCTTAACCCGCAACCATCACATGCATGATCCATTCGGATTGAACAAATAAATTGTCTATCAGCGATTGACTGAGTCCAGTGTTGGTTGATGATTGTTTGGCCGATTTTGTCACATCTAAGTTTGCTAATATAGTGGTCTGCCTCCTTGAGACCGCTCTATAAATAATAGGTGGGCCCTTTATGTATTACATATATCATATTAGATTAGATCTAACACTATTTCATTGAGTCCATTCTGACTCACACACTGACTTAGCTCTGACCAGCTATAGTTTGTACATTATTTTAGCTTCTCAGTGTCCATTTTTGATTTGTTTATAGCCACCAACAGAATGTCAACACTGGGCAACACATAATAACTGATACTTTCTGAAATTAGTCAAATTTCATAGCTGTGTTTTCATTCATTCATTTATTCATACAACTCCTCCAGACTCCACTTGCTCTCTTTTGTCTCTCTCTGTCTCTATCACCTGCTCTTGCTAACACAAACGCACCTACACCAACACAAACACCGTTATTCGTCCTTTGACACATCTGTAAACTCAAACCTGGTAAAAACAACATCATTTGGTTTTCACAAATGGCGATCTTGTTTATTTGCATATAGAACGGGGACATTTGTCACCTTAGAATCATTTGCCACACGTTTTGCAAAGACAACACATTACCTCACTTAAATTCTTCAGTTTGTGTGCTACAATAAACCCCAAATGGGTGATTTGTAGTCTTCTTTGCAACGAACCTATCCTTTTATTTGCTGATAGAATGCTTACCATGCCCCCCCCCCCCCTCTCTCTCTCTCTCTCTCTCTCTCTCTCTCTCTCTCTCTCTCTCTCTCTCTCTCTCTCTCTCTCTCTCTCTCTCTCTCTCTCCTCTCTCTCTCTCTCTCTCTCTCTCTCTCTCTCTCTCTCTCTCTCTCTCTCTCTCTCTCTCTCTCTCTCTCTCTCTCTCTCTCTCTCTCTCTCCTCTGCAGAAACCTGTTATACAGCCTCCCTGGAAAGACTCCTCGGTTTTCCGTCCTGAGGTTCTCACAGGAGGCCGCGCTGCACTGCAACGTCTCCAGCAAAGCAGTCAAACACAACACAAACGACAAGGAAGTGCTTTGCCACAGCACCATGAACCAGTCTCTGTCTCTCATCCTCAGGGCCATCCGGTCAGCAGAGAGGCTGGTCTGTTTTGGCTTGGACTTGTTTGAAAATTACCAGAGAGAAGCTAAATGATCTTGGCTGATGCCTGGATCCACTCAGCAGCAAAACCTACGACTTATCAAGTCACAATATTCAAATAGATGTGGAATATTAAAACACAATCGACCCCCTGACCAACCTCATTCAAACCTTATCTTACATTAAAATGAATTCATGGAAAAGCTGAGAGAATCCACACACATTTTACTATTGTTCGACAGAACATTTAAATTTGATCTAGGATTAAATTAATAAATGCAAAAATATGTATATTCTGTCTCTACAGAAGAAGCCATTGTCAAAGTTTCTCTGTGATGGTGGCTGTTTGTTAATGCTTAATACAGGGAAATTTTAGTATTTTAAAAATTTAATTGTGGCCATTCTGACTATGAATTAAGCTAACTTCACATGTCTAAATATATCTTTCTATTTTCTCCCGTCAAACCAAATCTAATGCTTTGCTGGCCACACCACCTTTTTTTTATTTGATTTCCACTTTGTCTTATTGAACAGATTTAGCACTCAATTCTTACTTAACACTCCTGTTGATTTGAAGCTTCAGTTCTAACTCACTTTGGAGTAAATTGTTTAACAAATGACTGAATGTAATTGTAACCATTAGCCACTGCTAGCAACATCATAATGGCCACGTATATGAGAATAAGACCCAGGTTAAAAAATACAGTTTTTCTTTCGTTGAAAGAATTATATTACTAATTCACCTTACAACCTAAACATTGTAAGCCAGGGGTCTTCAACGTTTTTCAGGCCAAGGACCCCTAAACTGGTGGAGAGATGGAGCAGGGACCCCCTACTATATATATTGTATAAATTTGTTTTTTATATTAAACTGGACCTAGTGCATTATTTAAACATAGCGAACCTGTTATTGCGCATTCAATACTAAGCTATTCAAATACAACACGGGTGCATATATTCATGTTCAATTTAAACATGTGCACGGTACAGGGTGGCCATGCCACTGCCATGTATAAACATACATATTGCATACAACACTGAGCTATTAAAGTAATTCACAGATTCATTTTTCTATTTTAAACATACATGTAGAAGAAACAGTGAATCCTCAAGCCAAAACATGCTCCCACATCAGTGAGATGTCGGACCCTGATGGGTAGCACACAACTTATCTAACCTTGGACAGATGGAGGTTGTCAGGCAGAGGGTCAAATCAGCCTCTCAATAAGTTGGATGCATGTTTATGTGTATTTAAAGATATTTAAAAGATGTGGAAAAAAATTGGTTAGAAAAAATAAATCGTCTAATCAACCAAACATTTCACGACCCCCCTGCAGTACCTCCGCGGACCCCCTAGGGGTCGCGGACCCCCTGTTGAAGACCTCTGTTGTAAGCAAAAAGCCATTATATAACTGTCCAGCAACAAGATTGCAGTGGGTGAGCATGACATTGCTCCACACACTAGACAATCCTTCAATTCCTCAGTTTGAGCATTTGGTGACGCTGAGTCCTCGTGTCGAAGGGCCAGGAGAGGTTTAAACCCGTCAAGGGCCAACAGGGATTTTGGCAGTGACAGGGATCAAATACGGTCAAACACACATGGTAGAAGTATGTTATAATGCCTGTGATCAAAGAAGTCACCATTTGAGACAGTTTTTGTATTTTTTATCAATTGAGAATTAGCCAATTCTACTATATTAAATGTACCAAAAATGCAATTGTTTCTCTTCAGAAAAAGTCTTCCATCATTCACAACAATCTCAGAGATTGGACGTGATGAAAATACTCATAATTCTTTAGTATGACTAAGAGAGGATAAACAGCAGACTGCAGCCATTATACACAGATTCCAACTGGTTGCATTTACAGCCATTACGCAGAGTTGGACACTTGCTCTGTGTGTGTGGACGTCTTTTCCACTTTCTCAGTGTCTGTGCTACACTTCATGTTTTAAGTGGCAGAGTTGAGTGTCATCTTTCCACCTCCTCCTTCTCTTCATTTTTCTTATATTCTCTCCATTAGTGATGCTACCATCCATTGATCTCTGTCATTCGGTGGCTGTTTGTGCTGCTTTGGACAACAGGAGTCGGAGGCTGATGTGCTGCTCTAATAGCCTGCACAAGCCTAAATAGAGACTGGAGCAATAAATCAGCATCATTGGTGTTGCTCTTAAAAGACTAGTTAATGTAATGGAAAAATAGAACAATATCCAAACAAAACTACAAGGCAGACATCAGCAGCTCTTTTAGTCATGTGATTCAACATTTGTGTACAAAATAGTCTGGGCTCCAGATTTTGTGTAGTTAGGCATAATATTTGCTAGAATAGTGTTTCAGAGAAAAACGATGGAGTTTATTTTGTCTCAAACTGCACGCATGTTAAAAACCACGCCCGTGCATATGATATGAATGCACCAGGATTCCTACCCTGCAGTTATGGAGGCGCAGGGTTGAGGGGAGTAGGATTTGCTCATCCCTTCCCTATGCGCTAGTGGGTATGGATTTGCACTTGCATATACTGTTCTGTGCTCTCTTATGAAAAGTGTGGCATGATTATTATTTGCGCACACTTTGAGACTAAATAAATGCCATAAAAAACAATTTCAAACAATTTCATATCTTAGCTTATTCGTAATAGTTTTGAATGTGATTTTTTAGCATGATGGGGTTGGGAGGGTGTGATCTTTTTGCAGCTGGTAATTTAAGAATAAACCTGAATTGTGTAGGGTTTAAACATGTGATTTAGGATCTGGAAATATTCAAACAGCACTGTCTACAAGTCTTACTTGCACAGATAATCAGTTTATTCCAGTGTTTAGTGCTTCCACAGTCATACTGATGTACTCAAATAAGCTTATTTTTAGTCTTAGAATAGTTTTTTAAAATGACATCTCAATTTGTAGCAACAATTTGATACACACAATTTTGTAAGGTGTATCGATTATTTGTATTTGAATGTCCAGTTTGTAAATTCGCAGACTTGCAATACTGATTTAGAGAAACAAAAACTTTTCAGGGATCAAAATCATAAATTCTCATTGCTTTAAATATTGTGCCTTTTATCAGTAAAACGTAAGCTTTAAATTACCATGTGAAATGGAATACCAAAAGATTGTCATACAATTGAGCAGATTGATCAACTACCCACCACTGTGTTAAATAATAGAAAGGTATCCAGTGTATTGTTAGCTAGTTACAATGTTTCCTTTGGTGCATGTTGTAAATACACACAGACTGCATGCATATTGAAAAAAAATACATTTTCTTTTAGAATCAGTCTCAATGTGTCTCTTCTACTGGTTGTTATTTTTTAAGAAACTGCTGTGCTAAACTCGCTTGCTTGGAATTGCTAGTCAACAGTGTAAAGACAATGCCGTAATAGTACTTTTAGTACATTTTATTGTTACTATTCTAGAAATCCAATCAATCTAAGGTCGTAGGTGCTTTGAGTTAAAAACTGTTGCCTCGTTGTTTTGAAAAAGGGAAAGATACCAGACTTGCATGGAATACAAAGCCTACAGTCACAATATGCTGGGAAGGAAAAGGAAGTGATTTCACCAGCACCTTGAACACATCATTTAAAAATGGTACACTACCTATTTCAGAATGTAAAAATCAATGTATGTTGTGTCTTGTCCACTGGTGAGACACTGATGAGTATACACTGATACTGTCACCGTGGCACAAAGTTAAAAAACCAAACCATAATAAGCACCAAGTCCCAGACGGTCACCATCAAACATTCCTGTAGGTGACACGTAGCTAAAGTCCTGTCGGTAAAGTCTCAAATCCCCAGATGAAAAACAATCATCCTGCGGCACAGCTGATATCGCTGTTATAAACTCAAACAGTTACCCTAAGACACACAGATACTGGTTTTGATTCTGATTACAGTTGGCCTGATGTGTTACAGTATACAGTGCAGTAAGTGCTGCAACACAGCATTAATCGTATGCATCTGTTTGGTGTAGAATTGCATGCTGATACATTTATGGTGAATTCACTACTACTCATCATAGAGCTTGGACTTCATGCTCACACTGTTTGATACGAAGTGGTTCTCAACCTTTTTTGTTTAACAAGTCAAAAATAACAATCCTACTTGATTGTCTGTTTTGAACTGGTACAGTTATGGTAAATTAGAGGGTACAAGCATTCATCTTGTTAATGTCGGTAAACTAATATTGCATATATGTGATCATCTCTAATACAAACTGCTTGATTGCACAAACAGAGCCTACACCAGAGGTTCCGCGAACTATGTACAGTATTTATTTGAAAATTGAATGATATGCAATAATTTTTATAGAATTTGATGATACTACAAACTACTGTGGAATTCGCACAAAATTGTGAATTTTCTCTGTGATGTCCCTGATACAAATGAACTCCCTAACCCGTTGCAGTTGCAGAGAAACTGCTGACGCTGAATTATGTTGTTTGTTTTCTGTGTGCTTTAAAAAAAAATATATATATATATAAAAATATGTCTTGTTATTGTTTGAGGTTTTTGTGAAAACCAGTGGGAATATTTTTTAATTTAAGTGTTGAATAACGGTCAATCTGTAGATGCATCTTCTGATGATTCAATAGCCCTATTTCATTGTGCATGTCATGATAACATAAGTGGCACATGCAGGGATTTTTACTGGCATGGATTTTTGCCCTCTTTGCAATTTGTGTTGAACTTTTAATGCATTAAAGAAGATTTTGAGCAATATCATATAGCAAAGTGGTTTTTAATACATTTGACTATCCCACCAAACACTTTTGCAAATGTACTACATGCATACATATGTCATGTCTGAACACAATACAACAGAAATATGCTTTAAGTTGGCAACAAAATATTAAAGTAACTGTTATGCAGAATGTTTCAGCATGTTAGATATTATTATTATATGCGTCATGGAATTACTGGATTGTGGATAAAAGTGTTACTTAAAAAATAATAAAACCTTTTTTTAGTTAATTTATAATAATATATTATTTGTTGTTTAGGCCATATTTTGCAAAAGATTAGAAACCTTGTCTGTTTAACAGTGGATCGAGAAGTTCAACAGTTCAAGTTTTGAAGTGTATATATAATATGAAGTGGCATGAAATGGAAAGACAAAATGTACAGGTACCACAAAACTATTCCTAACTATGGTGCTTGAGTAAATATGCTTACCGACTTTGCACCACAGCAGAAGAAGCGTTCAGCATCCAATCAATACGGTGAGTACAGCCACTGCCCAGATATAGCAAATAACAGAAAGCAAGAAGTAGATTGATGTGGAAATGAATTGGTACTTTACAAGTGCAATTGATTTAAGTTTAAAACAGGTTGTGGTATTTTTTGTTTTAAAATGGAGTAATAATTTGAAAAAAATAGATCAGTATAGGATTGATATGATGCAGTATAGATTTGAGGATTTAGAACTGAGTATATAAATATAATAGATGTATTATATCAGTATAAAACCTATTTTCCTTTTTTTTATTAAAATGACATGTTCTTTTTCCAGGCCTCGTTACTGTGGTTTTCCTTTCAGTTCCAACCATGTTTATGTGGAGTTGTGGGCCCATTACACTTCATGTTTATTTCAGATGCAATTCAATTTTGTTTTTTTAAGACAGAGCGGATCTCCTGTACATCCGTGTATTAACCATTAGCTTTATGGTTAAGGCTGGAGCACTGGCTCCTCCTGGGTTCACTCTGTGACTCAGTGACTTTGGTGCAGAGCCTCCTGCTGTGGGATGCGCAGCTGTGGAGACCACAGTCAGTCTGCGCTGGATCTATTAATCCCAGCTCTAGATTCTATTTATCCATCTTTGTTTATTGCGTTCAAGCTCAACCTCAGGGCATCACCGGGAACGTGCAGCGTTCGGAGGACCGTGCGCGTCCACGCGTCCACAGAGAAGGGCGGGAGGAGAGAGTAGAGAGAGGGAGGGGGGGACAGAGAGAGAGGAGAGAGAGAGAGAGAGTGGTTGGAAACACGGGGGGATGAAAATGATGGCGACCGTAGCAGAGGAGATAAGAACCCACACAAGCCCCCGCCCCGTCCCCGACAGCAGCCTCAGCACTGTGTCCATCCAAATCAGGCGGAAGCACCAGGATAGACAGTGGAGGCTGCGCTTTGTTTACCTGCAGTGCTGTGAGTACCGACAAACCCACACGGCCACACGCAGCCCTCAGCAGCCCGCAGCAGGCGACTCGCTCCCGGTCAGAAGACACCGACACACGCCGCCGCCTCGACACGTTCACCAACAATGGTTCCGTCACCACAGGATGAATGAACATAATACACGTAACCCGTCACGTCATTAAAGAACAGTAACTGCATTTAACGTGTTATTGAAGAGGCGCTGGACCCGGATGGTCGCACACATGGAGCGCAAATTCTTCTCGTAAATAAATAATAAGTATTAATAAATACATATTCCCCTACAATGCATTAGAGATGAATGAGCTGTCCAACGTCACCACACTAAGTTCAGTTACCTCCTTCCTTTAGTTTGTCATGTTTAGAAAATTATGACATTTTGTTAAAGTAAGTGCTTGTTTCTATACCATGTTAGCAGAATAATAGTTCTGTTGAATTGTCCACTTTTCTAATTCTCACAAGTTTCAATGCAGTCGAGCTAAATGAGCTGTGTCTTCCTCACCAAACACTAACTGCAGATCAGGATCTGGATTCATCATTCAATCCGTCATACATTCAAGAGAATCAGGGCTTAACCTTCTTCAGATTGGAACTTTTTATATTGTGTTTGGTGTGTCTGAGATTCCTATAATGTGTCATGTTTAGAAAATAATGGTATTTTATTGAAGTAAGAGCTTGTTTTTACTGTGTTAGCAGGATAATGGTTGCATTGAATTGTCTGTTTTTTATTGAAATTGTGTGGGGCCATTTGTTCAAATAGCCTGATAAATGTTCTTAACAATTAGCTTCCACTGCATTTATTGTTTTTATAACTTTATCCAAACTACTTATGTTTTGTTGAGGTGCTTCTATTATGAAATAGCGATATATCAAATATTTGAGTTAATATAGCTTGGAGGTCAGTAAAGTAGATGATTGATATGTTGATAAGTGATGTTAATCATGAGGTGAATGATTAAAGCAAGTCTATACCAGTGAAGCTGGTCAATCATTAGACAGTAGAGGACATTTTAAAGACATGATAAAAACTGTCCTCCTATAAAGAATGAGGCCATAGGTCATATGTACTAGCATCCCGCTACGACCCGTCGTTGGGTTTTATTGTTAGGCAACCTTTAGCGGCTTTTATGTCCAGAGCATAGGTTATGTGGTATAAAGAGTGATTGAGGACGACATGGAGGTGGATCATAGTAGCACTTCCACACGGGGGACTGTCGTTTGTTTCTTCTGCGAATCTATAAATGAGCATTGTTTGTTTTATCCGTGATTCTTCCACAACACTAAATGTTTGTTAACTTTTATAACATGGTGATGACAGTTAAAGGACCGAACTTGAGTACGTTTTTATTCTGGCTCATACCATGATCCCTTCCTCAGCCTAACCAAGTAGTTTTTGACGATGATTCAGAGAAAAAATATATGTTTGTCATGGTTGTTTTTATCAATCTGACCCACATATATCTTGAATACCGTTACTTTTGGCTCCTCGGTGATCACTTCCTGCTCCTCACTTCTTTTCTTGAATAGTTATCCGGAGTATTCTGGAATACAATTATGAATGAATGCTGGTACTAGATACTACTCAAGATACGGTGAAACCCACAGTTCTTGACAATCAAAGTTGAGGTCAGATCCAAGTCATGGGTCATGATGAACCAGTTACCATGTAGCTCTGCTTTTCACTGTTGGCAATCTATAAGCAGTCACTAGTTTAGTGCAGGAGAATAGCAAAAGTTTGTGTGACACAGCTTCTGCAAATTCTTGCTTGTGTCTGTTCTCTTCCGCTGCTTAGGAACCCCGGGGCTATACAAATTAATCTCATTAATTCTTCCCATGCTCTGTGCAAAATGCAGTTTATTGATTGATTTTCCTTTATTATATGAAGCACCAGGTGAAATGTCAATCACTTTGCCCAGGGTGACGTCTTAAAAGAGATTCCATGCAGCTTTTTTGTACCTAAATTTAGCAGCTTCAAAAATTGTTTGCTGCTTCACTAACTTTAAATAGGGAGAATGGTGCAGCTTTTGTTTCCACTCCTCACCCTGACCATCAGTTCTTGCTCTATGTTACTTTGGTGAGCAGGTACAATCTCCTGTGAGAAGTGTGTTTCTGAAATACATGATATCATCAGAATGTGAACATTGATGTGGCATCGAAAATTCTAGCAAATTTTGGACTTTAAATGTGTTTTTGAGGTCCCTTTTTCATGTTGCCTTCTCATTGTTCTAATTCTGTCTCTGTAACACAAGCTATTGAGTCATTATATTACTTGCCCTGGCAGCCATGAGAACACAGACAATATGAAAAAGATTATAACGACATTCCTAATTACTGATGCCATATGACCCGCAGTCATCTTTAGAGGGTTGGTGGAAGAACACAGAGGAGGATTGATATGAGAGTGACAAATGATCATCCTTATTTGAAATGACAGCTTATTTCTAGTGATGATGGGAGGTCTGTGGAGTGCAAGTGATGGATTTGAATGTGGCGTAAAAGTGACCCGCCTCGTCAATACTGTTGTGCAATAGTAGGAGTAGAATTGACGTTGGCTAATTATTAATAATCATGAAATATGATTATTAAAATAACAGTTATTTATTAAAAATAATCAAAAATGATAAAGCTATTAATTAACAACAGTAACACATTTAATTAGAAATTATACGGTTATCCATTAATAATAGTTAAAATAATTAATGAAAACAATACAATTATCAATTAAGAATAATACAAATCTGTAATTATTGCGTATTGTCGCGGGGCACCACCCTGGTAACAGGGACAAACGAGTCAATCTATAAAATATCAGTCTCATAATGATAAATGTCAAGTCAATAATCTCAATATTTAATATTAATAATTATTTAATTAACAGTGAAGGCTTCTAAGTTCGAGCACAGGCAATCATAATCCAGCTGTAATCACATACATATGCACAAATAACCACAGACTACAGATACTTTAATTACAAAAGCATTTATTAAAAAGGGGAAATAAAGTTATGTTATTCAATGATTCATCATTTTAACAAGCTCCGATATTTCAAAGATAAACACAGCAGCAGCACTTATCACACTTCAGAAAATACATGTAAAACCGGCGGTCTACCTATGTATGTCTGTCTCGGTGTGTGTGTGTGTGTGTGTGTCTGTGTCAAAGTGTCTCTCTGTGTGTGTGTCTATGTGTGTGCATGTGAAATACAGTTAGTGTTATTTAATGATTCATCATTTTAACAAACTCCCATATTTCAAAGATAACAACAGCAGCCGCTTATCACAATTTAGAAAACACATGTATTCATCTATGTGTATCTGTCTGTGTCTATCAATGTGTCTCTGTGTCTGTGTCTGTGTGGGTGTGTGTGTGTGTGTGTGTGAGAGAGAGCGAGAGAGAGAGAGAGAAAAAGAAGGGGGGCGTGGCGATGACGCAGTCACGTGGTGACGTCACATCTAAGATGTGTCCAGCCTCTCTGAATATAGATTTAACTATGTTACATGAACTGTATTCTAAATACAGATCGGATGTGTGTATAGGTCGGTTTAGAAGGAGAGAGAGAGAGAATACAAGGAGAGAGCAAAGCTCTTAAAAGCACCGTCAGAGACAAGTTACATTTACTTTACCACTCAGCACCCAAGCGGCGTTGTGTGCTGAGGTTTGACCGGTAAAGTATCTTTAAAGTTGTTCAAACGGTCACAATGAGCTGGAGACGCTGCTCACGGCGCTTAAAAACTATGGCACAAGGCCGTAACCCGGAAGTGGTGAATCGCCGCTAAACACTGGAGACTCAGCGGTCTCATACAAAACAAATACATTCAAGTATTAAAACAATACGCTACGTATTAGATTAACATCTGCCCTGACAATAAAGCCTCTTACTGTGACCTTCACGGTGTTGCATGCGCATGTCGCGCGGATATTCCAGAAATCCAGTGAATAATCGTGACCGCTCAAGCTGGGCGGGGCTGGCTCCTCTGTCGCAGCGGCGTCGGCTGGGCCGAATAGGAAAGGGATTCTGCTTGCTCCTCAACGGGATGAACGTCGTGCTTCTTCTTCAGGGGACAGCTGTGGAAGCCGTTTGTAGATCGTTGGGAAAAGAAAGTAAAGTCCGTGGGAAAAGGGAAACAGTCTGAGATTGTTCCGCGTGCAATTTTCGTGTTTGGTCTTTTCAAGTTAAAACAGCAAAAATAGTCTCTATCAAAGTAAGATCAAACATAAGATAAAAGACAATGAAAGAAATTAAAGAAAATAACTCTGGTTGCCCCCTTTAGCAACTAAATCATCTGGAAAGACCCGGAGGGGTCTGTTGACGTCTTCAGAGCAGGGAAAATGGCGGATAAACTAAAAGTTAAGGTTGCCCCCTTTAGCAACTAAATCAGCTGGGAGGCCCCGAAGGGGCCTGGTGAGGTCTTCAGGGCAGGGTAAAATGGCAGCGATTATTGATGTCTCAGCACTCTTATACCACCTGAGGACTTCCTGCTTCCTCCGGAAGTGGTCACAGGGTTCAGTTGGCTCTCAGCCAATGAGAATGTCAGGATTCCGACCTTAGTGGGCGGGGCTTGGAACTCAGCGGGGGTCCTGAAGGCTCTTCAGGACATTTTCCAACCACCAGGGGGAGATTCTCAGGCCTGCTGGAGAATGTTTTCCCTCCAAAAGTTTTAATCCTTTGTCCTCACCGTCGGCTCCAGGCTGTCTGAGGAAGGTGTGAATTAAGACTGAAAACTGGCCAAACTGGTTTCAGCTTGGCCTAGCAGGGCCCAAGTATTTACAACCCACTGTTTGGTCCTCACTGGGGAGTCTACCCCAACAATACAACCATCAATGTGTAATGTCAGTGGGTTGATGGCTCTAGTTGTCATCACAGAAAATGGTCTCACAGCTGTCGCACAGTTAGATGATTATACAATGAAAACATGGAGCATCACCACAAAGGTTTTGGATCAAAGTGAGTCTCTTTATTTATTTTTTTCTTTCAGTTCAACTCAGTGTCACTGAGTGTCCTAGTGTTTCAGGAGATTGAGTGTGTTGTCCATTAACCAGCCCTTTTACCACTCACATTTAGCGGCTTCTGAAAGTATTAGATGGCTTGCTGCAGACCTTACGTGCACCTCCCGTAAAATGTAACCCAGCATCGAGGACATGCAGTCCACACGAGCTGTGATTGGTCGGCTTGGTAGCGTCACATTTCTGACGTCTTTTCTTTTTTTCGTTGCATTTCCTTAAGAAAATGTAATTGCAATGCAAGATCTATAGGCTCACTCACACTGTACCACTTCCAGCTTTTCAGCAGTGTGATTTCAGCGTGACTCACACACACAGACGCACAACAAAGAATGCTTGGCCCCGTGCGTAGGCTATGTGCGTACATACGTCGTAGCCTCAACGCAGAAACATTAATTGGCCTTAAAATGATTTGGGAAGAGCTCCAAACACTGTGCATGGTGAGAATCCCGTCCCTGAGTGACCCGAACAAAGCCCGGACTTAAAACCAACAGAGAACTGAAAATGGCAGTACATCAACATTTCACTTCCAATCTTGACAGAGTTTGAAAGGATCTGGGAGGAATAATGGGATAAACTGTCCAAATCCAGGTGCAAAGCTTGCAAGGACTTAACCACTAAGACTTGAAGCTATAATTGCTGCCAAAGGAGCTTCTACAAAGTAATGCATCAAGGGTCTGAATACTTTTTAAATCAGAGACTTCAGTTTTGGAATTATGAGGACATTTCAAAAAATGAAGAAAAATAAAACAGTTCTCATGTCATTATAGGGTATGACATGTAGGTTGATTGTAAAGAAATACAAAATAAATGTATACAATTACATTTAGTGGTGAAAAACACTGGTTATTACAATTGTTTGTTTTGCCATCCAATCCAATGAAAAGACCTGAGCCAGCAAATAGTTACTTTCTTTCTTTTCTTTTTTCCGTCCTTTTTCATTCTTTTTTTAGTGTTTGGCAATAGTAAACACGAAGAACACATGACAAGAATTGTCGTCTAATTTAGTATACCTACAGCTGAACTATTTTGCAGCTAACACAACGAGCTGAATGTCTTTAATAGTTGATTCTGAATATCTTTCATGCTTTAATGTCCTGATGCAGCCACTGTTATTAGTAACACTATGTCTGATTCAGCCGCTTTCAAGGTTATTTGGTATCCAACACAGCCTAGTGGTGTCGCGGCTCCTCCTCTCTAAGATAGCTGGCTTCTCCAGCACAGCTTCCCAGCTTTGCATAAGCCAGTCAAAAATGAGTTTGAAATATTAGTTGTGCACAGCCAGGGGTGTAACGATTCTGAATCTTAGACTGAAACTGGGATACAAACATCCTCAGTCTTACGGCAAAATAGGAGAAGTACAGTGACGTATGGATCTAACTATGACTCTAAAGTTGAGATGTCAACTGAACTGTGGATTCAGAGAATCATCACAGACAAGGATTCTGAGTTCAGACACTGTAGAAAACATTCAGCTGCAGTTTCTCATTTTAGCCATTACTGAATGATGCCTTCGGTGGTTAAAATGACAAACCATGTGAGGTCTGCTGCAAATTTTTATTGTTTCATTCTGTCAGTAACTCCATGACCAGCTTAAGTTAAACATGGCCATTTGTGTGCTCAGTTTGTCTAATTAGGACGTGGCAACATTTCATCTTTTGAAACATAAGCCTATATTGATGGAAGAATTGTTAGTTTGTTCAGAGCAATTTTGCGACTACAGAAACTGCCTGAACTACATAAAGTTGATATTAGCAGTACATGTGTGATTTACTATTCTTTTCAAGGACCAAGTCAGTTTGTGTTTCCCCTTCTTCTGTGTTGTTCCTAAAATAGTTTGATTTGTGCAGGATGTCGTCTCCCTCTACAGCCTGTTAGAGTTTAGTGCTCATTTCAGGATTTCTAAAAGATGAGGGGAGGTGTGTATGGCATGTGGAGGTTATATAACCATAAAAATGTTCCCATGTTATTAATAACCCTCTCTCTCATCTTTACTACCCTGTATGTTATAACCACCCTTGGTCAGATGAATCAAAACTCACAGCATAGCAAAAACCAACAGACAAGCTGTCCTGGGGTCTCATTTATATCCATTGCGTACGCACGAAACGGGGCCTGAAACGTGCGTACGTCACTTCTCACGTAAACGTTGGGATTTATAAAAACAAACTTGACAGGAAAATTTGTACTCAGATGGACAGTGTTCAGAGGATCAGCTCTGCAGAGTCTACTTGTTTGTTTGATGTATTTGATAGGATCAGCACAATTGGGATGTATAGAATGAGGTATAGCTGATGATAATAACAACTTGAATTTAAATTGCGCCTTTCAAGAGACCCGAGGACACTTTAAATGTGTCAGTGATGGGATTTACCGCAACATTCAAAGCACAAAGCCCACAATGTTTTTCCCAATCCTTGTTCACTTTTTTGTTAGGTAATGGTAATCATAACGCAGCGTGATTTATTATGGCCTCTCAATCATCATGACCACTGCTCTGCCTCCACGTAGCAGCTCATGGAAACTGGGAGAATAAAACCAGTTCAAGTCAGCGGGGGTCTCAGAGACGCTGTGGTCTCCACAGGTGTAGTCATAATGGTTGAAAGTGTGAATAACAAACCAATATCTATGAAAAAAGAAATGCTAAAATGCTGAGTACCCCTAGATAATAATCAAAATTTGGTGCAAATACAAGTTTTATTTTGGCTGAACAATTGCCCTTTGGTAATTTGAGTGAGACGATGGTTGAGACTCAGATATTTGCCCTCTGGTGGTTAGTAATTTATTTTCAAAGTTTTCGCTCTCTTCCTCAGCACCCCTCACCTCTCTAGATCAAAAAGGACTCAAGCATAGCTGTCCTCTCTGCGTGAGCCTCATAAGTTGGATTAAAGGGAGCAGTTTGAGTGGCTGGCCTTTTTGTTTTTGGATCGGTCTGCAGAGGGCTTAGATGCAGGGACGGGAGGGTCGTTGGTCCGTGGTTAGCTTGGCTGAAGAATACTAATATCTCAGTATGAAAAAGCATAGAAAACACTGACAAAAAGATGTCCAGAGAGATTTTGATGATAAGGGCTGACGTCAGTTAGGGACGCTGCTGTGCTGTAAACAAAAAACTTTCTGCAGCGGAATTAATACTTTGTGTCCTGCTTCTCAACACTCCAGAGATTTCTGTGTTGTTGTCAGCGGGTCTGAACAGATCTCTTGCTGCTGTGTATATACGTTGTTGGCAGGTTCACTTCTTTCTTTCACACTTGCTCCACTGATAACTTTTGTCCAGATTGTGCCAAGTCTCATCAGTCTTTTTGTTAGAACACTTGACTTCAAAAATATAAATGAACTACACCTTCAGAACCATTAGGGATGTATGCTAACACAGACTGTTCTGTGAAAATGACGACAATTAGAAATCTGTCTGTCTTTATCCTCAGTATTCTGCTCTTTTTGAAAAGAATAAGGAGCAGAATTGCCAGAGAGGCAGAAAAGAGGCCACAAGGGCAATGCATGATGGTATATATTGGCCACTTAGTGACTATTGGTTGTGCACCAACTTGTCAAAATTAATTATGGGATAAAATTAGTGCCCTGCATCATGTAACATTTGGACAGCATTACAATATGGCAAATTTTATATTTAGTGATCAGTGAGTGATTTTGGATGCAGCCACTGTGTCACTTTGTCTGTTCACCTGTTTTTGTGTTGCACTTATGTTTGCTCCTGACATGTTCCTCCTATATTATACCACCTGTAATTCTTACATATTCTTTGCCTGCCCAGCATCAACTTCAAAAAAAGATATTTTTCATTATATTATTTTTTACTATTCCAAAACATTTGGTGATAATCAGCCAACCTGTGTCGCTGCAGCAGGTTGTTGTTCTTATTACTCAAATTCTGCACAGCTGTTCTGTGGTGTAACCTCCCGTTTGGCAGGCTGTGTTGTAGAAGCTATAGACGCAGACGTTGAAGTGTCTTTTGACACAATTGGTCATTTGTGAATATGGGCTGTATGAATATTTTATTGATCGATTAACATGAAATTAGAGGTTATGTTTTATAAAACCATCAAGGGTGCTGGTATAAAGTGTATCGGGATGAAGTCAAACCACTTTCATGGATACAACTCTTTTTGAGGACCATAGAGTTGAGATTACAATAAAAAAATTGTAGTGCCACCATAATGTCTAGAAAGTGAAATGAAAAAATTAAGAATATTACATCTAATGCTTGAACTGTTGTCACAGCTTTTCTCCTGGAAATGAAGATAATAGTTGGAGAAAATGGATCTGAAGTTCTTGGAATAAAAATGTACCACACGTCACGCATAAGCTAAGCCTTAAGCCAATTAAGGAAAAGTTTTGTCACCAGAACATCAGAGGTAGTTTCCCAGCTGGTGCAGCAGGAGGAGAATGTTATCACTGTAATTGTATTTGGTCTTTCTAATTAGTATATGTTTCTAACATTTTTTCAATCAGTGTTCAGGGAAGGATTTATATATCCACTATATATATCCAATTTTTTCAGTTCATTCGTCCTCAAGCATTGGCTTTTTGGATTATCCTCCCAAAGATGTTGAAGGTATAAAAACAAAAGTCCCCACATATATGAAGACTGTGCACAATATTTTGCAAAACAAACTTTTTTCCTCTGCGCTTGGGCCTCTCAAGTACACGCAAACAGTGTTTTTAGTCGCAAGATGTTTCGTACGCCTTCTAAAGTGGACATTTTCAAGAACTCAGATTTCTGTTTACATGTGAAATTGAGTTTTAAGGAAACTATGAAATCACAGCTTACGTCGCGGATGCCCACGGTTTATTTGTTTAATGAGTCTGCGTCAGAAACAATAACAACAATGCCAGCTACATACCAGTGTCTCTATGTTTGGGTAGCACTGCTAGGTGGAATTACAAGCTTGCGGCAAAAATTAGTATTAACTGTCCAACATGACCGACATTCACAGATGTCTGCCTCGCCCAGTGATACTTGGACCACAGTTTCTTCTCTGGTATTTAATGAATCGTTGATATTTATCTCAACTTACTGGCCCGGCATACTTGTTTCAATCTTGGTAGTAGGGCTGCACGATATTAGGAAAACATGCGATAATGTTGTTTAATATCACGATGACAATATGACATGCGCTAAGTAAACGTAATAGTCCCTGGCTACTGGCATAGAAATCACGGAGTTTCCACAATAGAGTTAAGTTGGAGGAAGCGTCGGGTGATTTGACAGAGCCGCCTCGCTCCTTTGTTTTCTCTCCATTCTCTTCTTAATCTCTTCTTCTGACTGTAGTGTTTTTGCCATTTCTTGCAATACGTCTCTCGCGCACGTTGATATCGCGACGACGATAGATTTTCGATATATCGGGCAGCCCTACTTGGTAGTTATTTTTGTGTTCTCGTATGGATATAGCCATATTTTATAGCATAGGTTGTATAGAATCTAACTTATCTATCCCCAAAAATATCTGCAGTCAAGGCAAAATAACGTCTCTCAGTAAGATCGATTCCTGAGGATGACAATTTTTTCCTAAGTTTGTTAGACACGATACACAAAAACACCTTAGAGGTGTAAGAATCCCAGCGTCCAACATTCATAATCTTATAACAATGGTACAAGATTACAAACTGCAGCACAGAGAGGAGTATGTGGTTTATGTAACATCATGTCAGTGGACTTAGTGGTAATGATGTGCCTGTGTATGGCAGATGGTAGCAACATCTTTTATCTTGCCTCTTGAAACGTCTGTTTATGCTGATATCAGCCGCCTAAGGGGAGGAAAGTGAAGGCAGGCGAGGCGGAGCTGGGGTGAATCTCCGAGCAGGTAGTGAGGTTGAGGCTGGTTGCGTGAGAATGAATGAACTCGCAGATGATGTGTGCAGTTTTGTGAAATGTTTTTCGTTCTACAACTGTGAGTAAATTGAAAAAAAGCAGATGGAGCAGTAGAAGAGGACGGGTTAGCTCAGCAGAGATGTCAAGGATGGTGCTGGAGTTATTTGAGGTTGTGCTGCCTGTTGGTTCGTGTTTTATTTTTTATTTTTCAAAACACTAGATTAGTCCACTGCAGTCCTGCTTACATCAGCTTCTCTGAACTCTGACTGACCTGGAAACTGAATTAGTCAATCAATAGCTTTGGAAATCCCAACTCAAGCCTTCAAATAAGAATAATATTGAAATGTGTGCCCCACCAGTTATTTGTCTCACACCAGCATCCAGACTAATCAGGTAGGGCTTGATAGCAAAGCCTTGAGAATACACACTTTTTACTTGTTCTGTGATATTGTGGAAACCCCAGCCAATGATTACATTGTTAAAGTAAACATGTATCATCTTTAAAAGAGCCTCTGAGCAGAAATACCTTATATTGGACATGCTGAGGCTCTTTCCTTGTATTATTCTTGGTGGTTTGTGTGTTTGTAATTCTTATGAATATCTTGATTGTTATACCATAGCTCTGTTTGTCTTTCTAGATTTCTTGACCATTGCAACAATACTAGGAACTGGAATCTTAGGTGAGTAGTTATTTTTTTCTTTTTTAATATGGACGGAGAACTGGCACTGTAATTGTTCAAAACTGACAGTGCATACTCACACACATACTTGGAGCTTTGGTGGATTTGGGGAGTTTGTTGCACAAAACAAAATGTACAGTAGGCCCAGGGAAATTACACTTGAAGATCTATATTTGCTAAAAAACATTATGATTTGACAGCCTTGAAAAACTATTGCATTTTTGGGAACTTGCATTTTATGTGAATGTAGGCTACACACATTGAATGATCAGTTAGATTTTTACTAACAGTGACTGCAATAATTTATTTAATGAAGAGAACTTTAATGAAATTGGTTTTATGGTTTTGGGGGAACACACTCTTGAGATCACACCACATCCTGAACATTTACTATTGAATTGACTTCTTTCTCACAGTTTACAGAAAACCTGAAGTTACACAGTTCTCTTTTAAAGGTTACTGTACTGAATGCAATTATATACTTAGACGTGTGTAGTTCAAGGTTGACTCGTTTAACACAATTGGATAAAATAAATTGTGAGCTATATATGTATTTTTTACAAGACAATTTTTTGCAATATCATTTCATTTGGAACACAATTAAAGCTCTGTCCATATCTTGGCTTTCATTGGCAGAGCAAATTTAACTGTGGTTTTATGAAGTGTAGTTAACACCAGGGTGATTTTTGTAGAGGTGGAAATTACACGGGACATAACATTTAACTACTTTGTTTTCAGCAGGGTCTTCATGTAGTTCCACAAAGGTGGAGCCCTTCCAAGTTAATACTTGTTCAATCACTTAAATCTCATATTGAAATCAGCACTATCCATTAAATTTTATGGTAAGTTTGAGCCCGAGCGGAAAGGAGTGTCTGTGAGAGAAAGACGAGCAGAGATGGTGAAAGACAGGCAGGTATACACGCTTAGAAGAAGTCACACATTGTTCTTTAAATTGATATATGTCTGTATGTTTCTTCGTTGATTTAAATTTTTAGGTCTTCCAGTAACAATAGCCCACGCCGGACTGGTGCCTTTCCTTGTCTCCTTTCTTATTGGCTTTTTTGTCCAGGTGAGTAATACATGGCCTTAAAGGGATAGTTCACCCAGAAAAGAAAATTTACCCATTATCTACTCAACACTATGCCGATGGAGGGAAGGGTGAAGCGTTTGAGTCCACAAAACACTTCCGGAGTCTCAGGTGTATACTTTGTTTAGAGCTGAATCCAATACAATTGAAGTCAACGGTGAATCCTTCTTCAAATGTAATAAAACAACAGAAAAACACATTACATGCCTCACTTCTGCTCCTGTGGTGCCAACCAAGTGTCTAGAAGCCCCAACTTTCAGATTCGACCCGAAACTGCGTCATTTACACTGTGTATTTTGCCTAAATGTCCTCTGATATCTTCCAACGAGGTGCGTTCATGGGCCGTCAGACATGCTAAAGTCTGCTAGCGTAGCCACTTCCAGTGGACTTTTAGGCATTAAATCTGTGTAGATTACCTCATTGAGTGTTTTGAAGCATTCTTCAGGAAACTATGGAAGAAAAGTTTTTCAAGGCAATGAAGTGGGCACATGGCTGAGGTCGTACTCCTGGGGGAAATAAGCCAGTGCCAAACCTGTTTCTATTTGAGTTTCTTCCTCTTTGCCTTTTTCTAGTGGTGGTGTTGCAACCGCTGGAGAGAGACTGTCTCCTGGTATTTTTACCTCATACACAAGTATAAAGGGAAAAATTAAAGGTGTTGTGTTGATTTCACAATATGCGTTCATGTAGCGACCAGTCGGTCAACCTAAACTACGTCTTCAAACCAGATGAAGATCTTTTCTACATCTCACGTCTGCTTGAATGTCTGTGTGATAAACATTGGCAAAACAATGATCACTCTCAAACAGCACATCAGTGAATACAAAAACTCGATAAAGATTCAAATTATCCAGTTTGTCACTAAGAATAATGGATACTGATGTTCAATTTCTTCTTTTTGGTGTTAAGGCACAGAACACACTCAGTCTTCCCACAGGATGGGATGTGAATAGGAGATTATGTCAGAGAAAGTTATGTTGCAGCCTTAAAGGCACATCGCCATTTATCCTTGTATCCTCTATTTGAAGCCAGTCTGTGACGTGAGATCTCGCCCGGTGTAATGAAACAGATGTTTTACATCAGGACTGTTTAAGTGATTGTCTTTGCCTTTAAGTTATGGCACTCACTTGTTTTCCAGTTATCACTTGAATAATGTCCCTCACTGATAGCCTGCCTCTATAAATGATTGATGATGTCTCTTCCCATCCATCGCTAAGCAGTTACTTCGCTGGTCTTTTGTCATAAACGTGTATTTGTGAAAAAGCTGATTGAAGAAATTGCTGAGAGAAGTCTGTGTTCTCAAGGTGAAATCTAAAACAAGATTATCATTTACACAAAAGAAAGGCTGACTGTAATTTAGTTACTTAATTGTAAATGCACCAGTATGCATCCAATGTTATTGCATGAAATGGCAACATATGTATGTTCCTTTGTTTTGTAGGGCTTGCTCATCTACCTGTTTGTAGAGCTTCTTCAGAAATGTCAGGTGGTGCAGCTGGAATCTTTAAAGGTAAGCAGCTGACGTAGCACTGTCTGCATTTAACATCATGTTCCCTATGTAAATGCTGAGAGCAGACACACCAACACTTACTAAAGAAGAAGCTTAGGGCTAAGTGAATGGACATTTTAAAGATAATATAGAGCAGAATAGCATCTGAGACCCAACCAGAAAATAAAATGATGTTACAGATTTCGTGACCTTTTGCCTGACTAGAGCAGCAATCTGTATGGAGTGCTTTGGTTTGAAACAAATGTGTGCTATATTCAGATTTTAGAATGTCAGTCAATCAGAATTCACAATAACAGGTCCCGGGACCTAGTTTAGCTGAATGGATCAGAGCTGTTGTTATTGTTTTCTATCCCCAGCATAACCCCCCAAATAATCACTATCCTGCAGCTTCTCTCTTCTATCCCTGACATATAATAATATGAATACTCCATGATTTATGTGTGTTTTTTAAATAAACGTATTTTATTTACCAGGAAAATAGGACTTGAGGTAAATGTGATGGCAACAAATGATCTGCCCTTTTAGGTTTTGTAGTTGTGTGTGATATACGATCTACTGATGACTCGTGTTTATATACCGGTAAGCTAATAATAATAGTGTGACAAACATATGGATATTAGAAATAGTACTTTTATAGGAGCCTCATAGTTACTTTCGATAGACAATAGAAAGAACATTTATTGTAATCTGTAACTCTAATCTTGCTTTGTTGGTCTTAGGCGGAAGTGGCAGAGTGTATTGTGATGAATCGGGTGTGTGTGGAGGATCCAGCTCTCACAGAGGATGAGGATGAAGATGAGGGTGAAAATGCAGAAGCAGGTAAGACAACTTTAACCCACTTATCTGTGAGGAGCCAACACACACTACAGGTATGACCTTTTCTTCCTTTCAGGGCCTCGTATAATTTCCTCATAAGATACAGTGAGTTACCGCAGGGAGTGACTGGCTCATAAACATAGCGATAAAATGACATCACACCAGTAACGTGTAGAGTAAGACCTTTAATCATGGATTACACTGATAACTCTGTGGTACTGGTCCGATAAATACGTACAAAAGGAAACAGATCATCTGTATTTGGGAGAGGAATAAACATGAACGTCCTGTCACTGTATTCACAGTCCACCTCATCTGAAAACTGTGCTCAGACTTTGCCTGTTTGGTACCGAACCAAATGGGCAACAGGAAGTTGGGGTCACACTGAACCTGCACTCCCATGCAGACAACAGAGACTGAGTCATATTCCTGCCTTAATAGACTTTCAATATTACAGCTGTCCTGCTCTCACACAAATGGTTTTTTTTCCTAAGTAGACGAAAGATATATTTATTCTAATAGTTTCAGGATGATAATATAAGTCAGGTTACAGTGCCAGTGTCTGGGCTGTTGGAACACACTGTATTGAATTGCATCGTAAACTGCTGCATCGGGACAGGCCTGATTTGAATTATATTGATCTTGAGTCTTTGGATCACTGATTGCATATTGAGATATTAATCAAATAGGTCTCTGGGGGCGAGACACACACCTACTAAAGTGAATATATAAAAATCGAATTTATAAGTCTTTGGAAGCATTGACTAGTAGAGAGTACTGAGGAGCAGAAAAAGTCGCCAAGTTGCAAGTGTATTATCATTTTTTTTTTCTGAGGCAAACAAGACTCAGCGTTTTCTGGGCCATCTTAGTTTGTTGATGCTGTTCAGTGTCTCAACACTTCCTCCTTAGTTATTTACATTTCCACACCACTAATTCTATCAAACCGACACTGCAGCAGCTCGGCTTCTCACTGGTCTTAACAGGCAACATCACATCGCCCTGATTGTTGCTTCTCTCCATTGGCTCCCTGTCTGTTTTAGAATTGATTTTAAGATTTTATTGATCACTTTTAAACCACTGGGGTCTGGCCCAAGGCTACATCGTAGAATTATTGACCCCTTATGTGCCTGCATAAGATCCTCACGTGAAGCCCTAGTGGCTGTTCCAAAGTTGAGGTTGAAATCTAAAGGTGACCGTGCTTTTGCCATCAGTGCCCCTCGGCTTTGGAACCGTCTACCTGAGGAGATAAGGCTTGCACAGTCAGTGACTTCTTTGCAATCACTTCTTAAAACCCATTTTTATAGACCTGCTTTCTTGTAATGTCGTGTTTTTATTGTTTTCTTTTCACCTTTTTTTACTTTATTACTGCTTTAATGTGTTCAGGTTTTCATGTGACATAGCGCTATATTTATTCATTAATTTTTAATTTTTTTAATAATACTTATTATTATCATATCTCAAGGATATGTGTATCCAATGTTAAATTTAGTGTCAAACTAAATAAAAAGGCAGATGCAGTAGCTGGGACTCATGAATGTTACTGACACTGTCAATCACGTGAATGGGCAGGTTCATGACAACTGATACACTGGTTAGGGGTTCTGTGTAATGAGTCAAGCTTCACTCAGCTCAGCATTACCACAGACCAAACAATGGAGCCAATCCCAATTGACAGTTGGCCAGTCTGTCACATGGAGGCAGTCAACCGTTCACAAACCACATTCAAACCTATAGACTGTGAGAGGGAACTGGAGAACTTGCAGAAACCCTAGCAGGCGTAGGGAGAGCATGCAGACTCTATACAGAAAGGCCCAGGGGTACTGTCCTGCTGTGAGGTGACAGTGCTAACAACTGTGCTGCCTCACCACATCTCAATGATACGCAAAAATACTGCTTAAATGCATCATAACTCTGCAACAGAGGGGGAGGTTGTGACCTTTTTTTCTGCGACTTGAATGATTGACTGACGCATTCAACCGCATGGTGGCAACTCTATTTTTCAGTCAGTGTTAATCTTCAGTCAATCAAATGTAGCATTTTGTGCACAAATGTTTTACCTTCCAGTGGATCTGAGAGAGTAATCCCTCCCTTTCCTGGTGCTGTTTAAATGTGAAACGTTGGTAGAAAGTTAACGTTTATGGTTGCTCAACAGTGAACAATGAGATAAATGTGTCAAAACAACTTGAAATTTGAATGAAAATAGTGCAGCAGAATGGTAAGTATGACTTGAATCTATTGTATGATTCGGAATAATGTTATGAAAATGTAAATTATACAAATTCACAGCCCCTTGAGTTTTTACCCAGTGCTTTTTAGCATCAGGCCTTTAATTGTTTGGAGACGGTTGTTCATTTTCAATTAATAACTGTCAACCCAACGTCTTTTCCCTCAATGCTGAAGCTTTTTTGGTAACACAATGTCATTGTGTGACACAACAAATACAAGGCAGTGTTGAGTAGAGATTAAAACTCTTGAAAGATAGACATTTTCACATTATCCATGAAGCTTTAGATTTTTTCCGATCAGGGGCTTGTCGCCGCCAGCCGCATCGCATTTTCACCAATGTTACACACAGAAAATATATATATATATGTGAGTACATGTGCATGCACCAGTGCAACTAGTGCTTGCTCTTGGTCTGCATGAGCACTGGCTTGTGCTGAAGCAAAATTGCCAAACGATGATTTGATATGCTGCTGTTATGGTTTAATCCCCCCCTCTGCTCACTTCTGTCTATTTTTATCATCTCCATTACAAGCGTCATGTGGCTAAAAATCTATACAGATGTTTCTTACACTTGCAGCTCCTCAGGGATATCAGACAATATGCAGAAAACCATTCAACCATGATTACTGGTGGATTAGCGAAGAGGCTCACTGCAGGCTGATCCTGTTATTTGCTAATAAAATGTCAAGCTCTCTCATTAAACTTCTGTATGGATAACTACACGAGCCCACACGCATAACTGCTTATTTTCCCAGGTTCGCAAGAAGAAAACAAACACATGTTGCACATGTTTGTTCATAGTCAGTGACATGTACAGACCACATTCCTCTGCAATGCTGCCTGGAATATAAACTAGTAATTGCTGGATGTGTCTATGGAGGATTATGACAATCCCTAAAAACATTCATCTGTTATTAAATGTCTTGAGATCCAGGTCTTATATCTATCACTGTCCTCTCTAGGCACTGTATGGAACATAGACTCATAAATAGAAGGTAAAAGCAGATTAGCCAGATAATGTGATGTCATTATTAAAAAAATATATAATTAAGCAATTACTCAAGATGTAAAATGTATTACCTACTGTACCTTTTGAAGAAAGCCACTGGCAAGAAAATGGACACTTCCACATATTCACCCAACACAATCTACTGTAACTCTCTAAACAGTCTGAGAATTAAGTCTGTGATTGAGTGTAGCCTACAGTTAAATTAGACCATCTCTGCTGAAACCTTTACAAAGGGTTCACCCCACGTTTTAACAACTGCTTTCTAATTATATGCACCAGCGACGTCTCAGGCCTTTATTTCTAAGCTGTTTGGGTCGGCTACTGTCAGAAAAATCTGATAGTAGCCTTATTTGTTCTATATAACTTCATATACTGAAAAGCACTGTACACGTACAAACCATTTACATCATGATTTCACAATGAAGACAGAAAATGTAGGTCAGGTTCCAATCCTTTGACATCATATGGCATAAATTATCATTATTTTGTAATATTATTTAACAAAATAAAAATTGTAGCATTGCTTATTGGGGTATAGATAGCTCATGTTCAGGTAGTCCATTGCCCCTTTAATAATTTACATTTTTACCTGAACTATTAATTTCAAAATGTGTTTCTTATTATAAAGATTATCATAGCATGCATAAAATGCTGACTAATCTGAACTTGAACAATGTTCTACAACTAACCCAGGAGGAGGGTTAGTTGTAGAACGTAGTTGTGTGTGTGTACTGCCTATTTATGGGGTAATAACTTTGATGTAAGTGTTCCTGGCAGGGAATATATCATTTAACATGATAGTCAAAATGAGCATGTTAAATGAATGGCAATGCAGAAGTCCATTATATAAAATTCAGGCACAGACACACAAGCACACCTACATCACCATCTGTGCCAGGGCTGGACTTTAAATAAAATACATGGGTGCCAGTCCTCGACACCAGAAACGGCACAGCATGCACATGCAGCTTTTATGGTCAAGGGGCATTTTTGTCTGATTCAATTAAATAATCGCTTGTTTTTATGAGGGGGACACTGGTGGACAAACACATTATATATATTTCACATGATGCTGTCTCAGCTTTTTAACTTTGTCTCATGGAAAAGTCTGTGGATAAAATGAAGAGTTCCCTCAAGATTTAATGTTCACGAGAATAGGACGGACAGCCACTTGCTGTCGCCGGCACAGAGGCATGAAAAAAGTATATATGGAGTGTTGGTGGTGACAGTGTTGTTGTGCAGTAGTAGTAGTAGATTTGACGTTGGCTAATTATTAATAATCATGAAATATGATTATTAAAATAACAATTATTTATTAAAAATAATTAAAAATTCTAAAGCTATTAATTAAGAATAGTAAAATAATTAATTATAAATGATATGGTTATCCATTAATAATAGTTAAAATAATTAATGAAAACAATAAAATTATCAATTAAGAATAATACAATCTGTAATCATTGCTTATTGTCGCGGGGCACCACCCTGGTTACAGGGACCAACAATTCAATCTTTAAATATCAGTCTCAAATGATATAAATTGTATTAATAATCTCAATATTTATTATTAATGATTATATAATAAACAATGAAGGGTTTTAAGTTCGAGCACAGGCTATAGTAATCCAGCTGTATTCACATACATATGCACAAATAATCACAGAAATACAAATACTTTAATTACAAAAGTATTTATTAAAGTGAAATAAAGTTAATGTTATTTCATGATTTTTCATTTAACAAACTCCAATATTTCAAAGATGGAAACCACAGCAGCAGCACTTATCACAATTGTCACACATGTAATACGGAGTATCTATGTGTGTGTGTGGTCGTGTGTGTCTGCCTGTCTGTGTCTCTTTGTTTGTGTGTGTGTGTGTGTGTGCGTGTGTGTGTGTGTGTGTGTGTGTGTGTGTGTGTGTGTTTGTAAGAAATAGAAAGGGGAGTGGCTATGGAGTAATGACGAGTTCACATGGTGACGTCGTCTGGCCGAGATCAAGATGTTACGTTCAAGTAATTTCAAGATGGAGGTTTTATGACCTTTGGGACGACATGAGGTCGAAGACAAGATGGCGGTCGGTCGCCAGTTAAACAAAGAGATTTCTTATCTCCTGCTTCTGGCGCCGAGTGGCGTCGAGATGTATAAAGGCTCTTTAAGTCTAGATTTCTCCATGTAACATGAAACATGTAAGTGTAGGTCGGGACGTGTGCAAAAACAGGTTTAGGAGAAAAGAGAGAGAGAGGGAGAGATAGAGAGATCAGGAAAGCTCTCAAAACATTGTCAGATGTAAATCTCCGCACAATATCTCTGACGGTAACACGTTAAAAGGAAACGCCGGTTTGTGACCGCGCGTTCTCAGAACATAGTAGACAAAGGAGCCGGATGTGACGTCTCCGGGTTACACACTCAAATAAAATGACACGCTAAGTATTTAAACTAGTCTCTGCCCAGACAATAAAGCCTCTTACTGTGACCTCCGCGGTGTTGCTTGCGCATGGGGCGCGGATTTCCGGAAGTCCAGTGAATGTCTTGTAGAACCTCAGGATGCGTGCGGACGGGCGGATTCCTGGAAAACAACTGAGTGAAGTCCTGGCCTCTTAAGCGGAGCTCCGGTTGGTCTCGTGGTTGCAACGGAGGTCAGCGCTGGGCCGAATAGAGCGAACTTCTCTTGCTCTTGGAACGGAATTCTGCCTCGTCTCTTCTCTGACGGAATTCTGACTCGTCTCTTCTCTGACGGAATTCTGCCTCGTCTCTTCTGCAGGGATGAACAGCGGTGGCACAGTTGTTTTGGAGATCGTGGAAAAGAAAGTCTCTGAGCTCGGCCTGCGAGCGAGTTCCGGTGCACGGCCTTTTCAAATTAAAACAAAAATAGTCTTTCAAAATAAATGTTGACTTAAGATAAAAGAAAAGAGAAGCTAAAACAAACTTTTGTGGATGTCGCCCCCTTTAGAGCTGGAACATCTGGAAGGCCCCGAAGGGCCCTGGTCGAAGTCCTCAGCAGGGAGAAAGAAAAGCAGCAGCATTTATTAACCTGTGGAGGCAGAGGCGTCAATTGGGTATGGCAAGGTATGGCAGCTGCCACACCTTGGCTCCAGGGGAAAATGTAAATGTTCGTTTTAAAAAAATAAATGTATGGAATTACTCTGTGTCAATTTGTATTGATTATTCTATTATTTAATACATATAAATTAAATACAAATGAAAATCAGAACAACACAATCGATTTCTCTAGTCTAGATATTATCTTTCCCGATACTTATCGTAACGTATCCCCCCTCCCTATCTTGAAATGTGGTATCTCCTGACGAGAAGCCGCCGGAGGTCAGAGCGGGTCATGTTATCGCGTTTTTTTTTATTTTTCGGCTAAGCTAATTAACTAAAATGAAAAGAAAGCAAAGAACTTTAGAATCTTTTTTTATCAAAAAAAAGGCAGGTGAAGGTGATGGCTCCAATGTTGCCCCAGCAGCAGAGGGAGAAGGACCAGGTAGTGAAGGTGGGATTCAAGCTGTTAACGAGGCTGTTAGCCACCCCAGCACCTGCGCCGGGGATGCAGATGCTAACAGGGAGACGGAGACTACATGCATGGAGGCTGAGAACTCGTCCACACCGACTTCTCGAATTGAATCCGAGTCTGAGTCCCCACCAATTTCTCAGATTGAAAGAGCTGGATCAGACGTGGACAGCGATAAGGAAGGTCAAGGCCCGGGTGCAGCAGCAGTAGCAGCCTCTGGGTCAACTGGAGCAGAGAAGAAGGATATTAGTGGATGTAAAACAGACGGACTCAGGCGTCCTCGTTTGACCCACTTCCCAACTAGAAATGGAAGACGCTTTAATGTCAGTGTGTATCAGGAATATGACTGGGTTGAATATTCTGCGCAAGAAGATGCAGTTTATTGCTTTGCATGCCGTCATTTTGGAGGAGCCTCAACTTTAACAGGTGACAGGCATTGACTGCGTGTGTTCATAGACACTGGATACACATGTTGGAAGAACATGAAAAAAAATCTCCGGGATCATCAAGGGAGCAGTAGACACAATTGTGCTGCATTAGCGTGGTCTAACTTTAAGGCTGTGATCAGCGGACATAAGGAATCCATCGCAAGTCGGATTGACGCAAACAGGACAGATGAGGTGCAGGAGAACCGGGCTCACGTCAAATCCTTGTTCAAAATCACGTCATTTCTGGGAAGACAGGCCCTCCCTCTCCGTGGCCACAACGAGAGAGATGAGGATGAAAATAAAGGAAATTTCCTTGAACTTTTGGACGTTATTGCAACAGATGACAGGAACGTGAAAAGCAAACAGGAACGCAGGTATGCGCACTATTCTTCCCCAGAAGCCCAGAATGATATGGTGAGAGTTATTGGGGAAAATATCAGAAGTATAATCATAAATGAAGTAGGAGAAGCACGGTACTTTTCAGTGTTAGTGGATGAAACGAAAGACCTGTCTAAGAAGGAGCAGCTGGCCATTTTGATCCGTTATGTACATGACGGGATTATAAAGGAAAGAGCCATTGGAACCTATCACATGAAGGACCTGACAGCTGAATCCCTGGCCCAGAAAATAATAAAGGAATTATCGAGTTTAGATATTCAGCTGTGTGTTGCACAATGCTACGATGGTGCAAGTGTTATGCGGGGTAATGTGCGTGGAGTGCAGGCTTTAATACGTGAAAAAGTGCCGCATGCAGCGTATATACACTGTCATGCACATAGACTAAATCTTGTGCTTGTGAGCTCGAAAACTGAAATACCAGAGATGGCAGAGTTTTTTGGTTTTGTTCAAACACATTATACTTTTATTGCAAATAGCAATACCAGACACATGCTTTTCATTGAGGCTCAAAAGAAGTTGGGACACAACAAAATACTGCACTTGGAGCGCACCTGTCCCACTCGGTGGCTGTAATGGTATAGGGCTCTACAGAAGATAAAACTGCGCTACGAGGCTATACTAGCT
Source organism: Platichthys flesus (assembly GCF_949316205.1). Lineage (NCBI taxonomy): Eukaryota > Metazoa > Chordata > Actinopteri > Pleuronectiformes > Pleuronectidae > Platichthys > Platichthys flesus. Next base: position 24,005,121 of record NC_084953.1, on the reverse strand, counting down.
GTGTTAGATGCAACTATTGACGCTCATGCAGAGGGTTCAACTGAAGCTGCTGGACTTCGGACAAATATGCTGACAGTCACTTTTGTTGTGCGTCTTCATGTCCTAGAAAAAATCTGAAATCTCACTTATGGACTGTCTGAACAGCTTCAGACAAAAGACATTGCAATCACTATGGCTTCTAACCTCATACGGAGTACTAAGGCCCAGCTGGAAAAGATGAGGTCAGATAAAGAGTACCAGGACACACTGAGCAGAGCCAAGGCATTTTCCACAGAGCTCGGCCTACCAAGCAGCGACACTGCCCCTCTGCGACCAGCAAGAGCACGGAGTGTGTCCAAAGCCTTGGCAGGGTTTATTGTCGGATCATCCAGTGGCCAGAGACAAACAGGAGATGACCAAGAAAAAAGACTATACTTTGAAACACTGGACCGCTTCATCTCTGAGTTAGATCGCCAATTTATAGATAATGATGAGCTACTTAATGCTATCCAGGCATTTGATTGTTCATCTCCCCATTTCATGGATGTAGTTAAAATGGAACAGTTTGCACAACTCTATGATGAACTGATCGACACCACCCTTCTCAGTTCCCAGTGTCACACAGCAAAAGCTTTCCTTGAACTTGAGATGAAGGAGGACGTGGAGGAGGAGAAAAACATAATGCTGGCTTTGACACGACTGAAGACCATGTCTGTCGCTTTTTCAGAGGTCATCAAGCTATTCAAGATCGCAGCAACAATTCCAGTCTCCACTGCATCCAACGACAGATTCTTTTCCGTTTTAAAAAGAGTCAAGACTTACCTGCGGACCACCATGAGCGATGACAGGCTCACAAACCTCATGTTGATGGCTGTTGAGCCTGCTGTCGTAAATTCCTGGACGCAGATGAACTCGTCAATAACTTTGCTGCTTTGAGGACCCGCCGTTATCCACTTGTGGAATAATTAATAAAGTTCATCTCAAAGTAAGATACCCAAACATCTTATTAATAAGAATTCTCTTTCTCTTTTCTTCTCCCTCCCTCCCTCTCCTCTCTCCCTCCCTCCCTCCCTCCCTCCCTCTCCTCTTTATATTTGGACTTTAACAGTTTACAGCAGTTTACCTGGTATGTTCACGTTATATTGTTGCAATTACATAGTGAATGAAGTGAACAGAAAGAGTGAAATTGTGTCAGAAAGGCTATTACTGCTGTCTAACCCTGCCGCTTGCTATCCATGGTGCTGAAAACGGATGCGTAACGGCGCATTTGACTGAATTGATTGATTGACGTGCGTAGTTAAGTGTTTGTGTCCATAGTTACTTGCACTAGCGGGATGTGAGTGAGGCTGCAATTGAAAAAGTTCAAATTTTCCTAACCACACAGAAAAGCTACATAGCAGACTTGTCACTTTTGTTATGATTATTTGCTGGGCATGTATATTGATTGATACTGTAGTTAAGTCATGTGACTAGTAACCTTGCCATACCTTAGCTTTGGCTGAATTGACGCCACTGTGTGGAGGCCCAGCCTCCTTGAGGTGCTGGTCATGGGATGATGCTGGCTTTTAGCCAATTGAGTGTCAGAGGTCAAAGGAGAGTGGGAGCGGCCAGGAGCAGAGCAGGGGTTTCTGGGGAGACCCCAGGGATTAAGTTATCACCAGAAGATACAATCTCCATGCTTGATCTTAGAGGGAAAACTTTAGCTGGCTTCATCTTGGCTCAAAGGCCACACTTTTACGACCCATTGTGTGTGGATCCCACCACATGGTTAGTTATGTAGGGACTCTTTCCCAACAGTGTATACTTTATGTTATTTGTGGGTTCAAGAGCTTAGTAACATTGTCTTTGAAGTAAATTTGCCAGCCAACACTCTCAAGTGGCCCAACATATCAGTACATAACATTCCCTATAACTGTGGGCTTATAAGAACAAAAACAAAAGGTGATGATTTTCAACCTAACTGAACACTTAGATTGCATCTTCAATATAGGTCATGTAACGCTTTGATGTAAGTGAAGTCCTGAACATGGTGTAGTGGTTCAAAGTGAGAATAATCTCTTTTACCACATCAAATCCTGGTACGGCATAAGCAAAAGTCAGTTTACAAAGATAATAGAAAGATTATAGAAAGTTGTTAGAGCTTTACACAGACCAACACCTCTATGAACCAGCAGTTGCTAAGACAAAAACTAAACAATTTAATAATCTTCACACTCTTTCTTCGATGTATTTGATTAAAATTAAACAAATAGTTTTGCATACATGCTTCTAGCGCTTTAAGATCCAATATTTATTACCACAGGCTCACTTCTTTAACGAAATTATCACATTTATTGTGTTTATCTCATGTGTTCTAGCCCATGGTAGAAAAACATCATATGTGAATGTACGTGTCATGTGCTTCTCTTTTTGTACCCATTGTGTCACACAATGTGCTCTGCTTTGTAGCCACAAACAAATGTCTGTGCGAAATGACAGATTTTTATTCTATTCTACTCTATTCTATGAACTTAAGAGTTTATTTGTCATGTCAACGATTGTTGGGAAATTAGAGACCTTACAGATAATATTTCTACAAAGCTGAATGAAAACATTATTAATGATATACTGAAGCTAAGTTGTGCATTGGATGGTTGAGTGTGATCAAAGTGTGGTGACAGCTTCGTGCTCTGACACAGGTCATGTAAGCAAACCTTTGTCTCACTCATCATTTCTGACTCTTGATCTGTCTCCTGAAAACATTGAAACTATTCTGATCTATTCTCCATCAAAGACATTGGAGGTCTCTTAAGCAACTCCCTCAAGGATCTCAAGATAAATCTGAAGGTGTTACATAAAAGACAAAATCTGACATTTCAGAAAGTTCTGTTTTGCTTGTTTTGCTTTGATGAACTATCCTAAAACAATAATCCTTCAAATATAACTATATAAACTCACTTTCATATCTACAATGAGGCCATAACTTGTGATGAGGAGTCCAATATCATGTTGAACAGTGAAGCACCACTTTAAAGCAATTTTCAGAAACAAACTCAGGAGAGTGTTTTGGCGAAGTCCGGACTGTATCAAGTGATTGGTGGGGCAGCGTGCAGGAGGCAGAGCATGACAAATAAATTCCACTGCGAAGATTCTCGTGTTTATTGTTCATCTTTGTCAGCGTCTCTGTCACCTCTCTTTTCATCGTGAAATGTTTGTATTCTATCAAACACGACCACTTGCTCACAGTTAATCCTGCAGAGGATCTCCTGCTGTTTTCTCACATGGGCTTTCTCTTATATAATTCTGAGTTTTAACTGTGACACTGGCAGGAAAAACTCAGGAGAATAAGAATTCTGAGATTTGCTTTCTTACACACACAAACCCTATGGATAATTTCAGGAGATTATTCGGAATTCAGTTCATGTCTTAAAGCAGCTGTAGTTTGTTGACTTCTTATGTGATAGCCTTGTACTTCTGTTTCTCTGGTTCTTTCAGATACAGGTTTGCTGCAGCCGGATGCAGTTTCTCTGCACAACGAGGAGGAAGGATTTCAGCCTAACCTTCATCTGCTCGGCCACATTTTCCTCTCGCGGCCCATGAGCCACGCCTTCAACTTCATCCTCCTCTTCCAGTTGTAAGTTACAATGGCAGCATTTACCAGTCATACACTGACTGTAGGAAGTGAGAGAGTCTGAATGTGTGTCTGTTTCTATTACTTCAGTCCACTCACAATTTGTTTTCTTTTCAACTGTCATCGTCAACTTGTCTCCAATTTCAGATGTGCATTATTTTTCCTTTATAAATGCAATTGTCTCCCAAAAATATGATATAAACTCTTCACCATAGATATTCAGTACGTCGGAGATACAAAAAAATCCCTCATAAACTGGAATAAACCTCTAGCAGGATCAGACTTAACACAGGCGGCCATCTGCCTGGACTTGGGGTGGGCGGAGAAAATGGGGAATGTTCATTATGAAAACAATAAGAGTAATATGTAAGCTGTGTGTATAAACAGGAAAGAGTATTTCCTGTGTCAGCGTTGTGGCACAGCACAGCTCCTCTCAGCGGAGCAGGAGCAGCAGACTCCTGTAAAAACTGTCCTTGAGGTTTCAATCTTTATATCACTGGCTGCTGCTTCACCGTCTCCAGATCCTGAGAGTTACAAGCTTGAGCCAAATAGCGGTAAAATATGATCAGTCCTGCAGCATCTGCAGTCCACAGACTTTTTAAAGTGACCAACCTGTTTTCAGTCACTGATTTCTGTCCTTAATTCAAATTGTGACAGCGAGTAAATGAAACTGCGCCCTGAAGTTCTGAATCAAGACTGTGGCTGGTTTATGTAGAGATGCTCTCTGTGCATTTAAGGCTACGCTATGCAGCTGCTGCTGTCTGAAATATGCTGTGCATTGCTTTCTTAACGTTTAAACACACTATAGTTTAAAACAAACACACAAATAACACGTTCCTTGCTATAAAGGTAAAGGCATGATTTCTCTAATGGACGACTACATTTTGTTTCTTTTTTTGTATCTATATCACCCGTGGCTCCAAACGTATGGCCTTTTTGCACCAATCAAAAAAAAGGAATAATGTGGAAAAGTAATTTTAAAGAGTCCTACTTATTTCTTATTTGATAAAAAACACTCATGCATCACACAATACATAGCTTCACTTGTCTGCCATGTTATAGGCCGTAGTTATACACTACTGTAGCCTAAACCAGCATAGGATTATATCGTTTGTGGTTAATACTTGCAGCACAGCCAGAATCGTTTGTTGATTTGTGTGAGTTGTTTTAAGTCCTTACGGGCACAGAGTAGGGGGTGGGCCCTTCAGCGTCGCTCGTGGTAGGTCCTGTTATCAGTGTGCGGACAGCTCTGTGACACCTGACCAATAAATAGATCCCTCATTGTGCTCAAGGAGGCTTAGTGGTCGATCAATGCCAAGGCTCGACCACACACAAACCGACACACACAAACGTACACGCACAAACGCATACACAGCACAAAACATGACCTGCATCATTTAACCTTGGTGCCCCTTGATCTTAAGGTACTGCCCTACATGATGAAGTTGTTTTACAACACACAGAAAGCAAAGTTATACTGCATGCAGTACATGGGCACATGCAAATGCACACCGCCTGAAAAAACACACGCACACACACACACACACACTAACACACATACACACATGCAGGCATCCGCACAATTCATTGAATTGTGAGTTTCCTTAAGTCACATACCTTAAGTGGACCAAGCATTTTCAATAGTGTGAAAAACAAATATTTTGTAGTTTAATACTTATTACAAAAAAATCGATAAAATGCTCTCTCTGAGCAATTTATTAGGAACCCCACTAATATTGGGTTAGTTCCCACCTTTGCTTATCATGTAGTCCATTCCACAAGATGCTGGAAACTTTTCTCTGAGATCCTGCTCAATGTCGACATGACACCATCACATTACTTCGGTAGATTAGTCAGCTGCACCTTCAAGAGAATATTTTCCTGTTCTACCAAATTCCAAAGTTGTTCTGCTGGATTCACATCTGATGACCATGGAAGTCACTGAAGTTCACTGAACCCAACTGGCATTTTCATGAAACCGGTTTGAGACTATATTTGTTTTTGTGACACGGAGCATTATCAAGATCAGAGTAGCCATTAGAAGACTTAAAATGTGGAGAATGTGGTCATGAACAGGGTCTACATCAATACTCCAATATACTGAGACAAGGCTCCAAAGTGTTTCCCACATCATTACACCACCAGCAGCCTGTGCTGTTTATACAAGGGTTGGATCATTGGTTTTATCCAGTAGATATATCCTTATACACCCTCAGCAAAAATCCAGTTCCATCAGGCTACTTCTTTTACCATCTATGTACACACAGACAAGCACACACACCAACGTATGCAGATGATGGATTAGGGTTAGGGCAGCGGTCAGCAACCTGCGGCTCCGGAGCCGCATGCGGCTCTTCAGCTCCTCTGCAGTGGCTCCCTGTACAGTGCATGATGCGCATATTTTTCGCGAACGGTAAACTTAACGAATCAGTTCTTTCACATGATGAACGTGAGTTCACATTCATTTTTTAAATAATCATCGTATCAGGCCATTATGAAATACCAGGAGCGGGTGAATGTGTGTGTGTGTGTGTGCGCGCTCCCAGATAGCCGACACACACACAGAGCCAGGGCTCCGCCCCCCGCCCTGAGCCCACGCTCACTCACTCAGAGAGACACAGTGAGATCGAAGCTTGTTCACTTGGAGCAGCCTCTCAGTGACTGACCGGCTGCTTCTCAACAGTGGAAACAGTGAAAACAATGAGTTTCTCTGGTCTCAGCTGATCAGAGATCAGCGCCTAAGCTTCTTGATCAGAGCAGAAGCTGCACGTGGTTTGTACCGATCAGCAGTTTCTGTGTCAGCCTCCAGTCTGACCTGCTCTCACGTTTTGTTTTAATATTTCAGCAACTAAAATATGCGTCACATCCTGTTACGTCCCGGCGCTCTTCCCTGCATGTCGCTAATCTATAGTCATGACCCCCGGCCTCGGTAAACTAATCATGGATAAAATACCAGAAAAGAAAAGTCTAGAGGAAAATAGAGTTTAATTCTGCGTGGACAGATTAATTTGCTTTCACTGCCACCGATGCTGTCTTACATGTATGCTTGATATGTGGCGAGTAATTAGAAAACAATAAGAAATATAATGTTGAAAGATATTTCCAGAGCAAGCACACAGCATCTGCTGAAAAGTACCAAGCTGGAGATGAGCAAAAAAAGCTGAGTTCTGTGTTTAATTTATTCCAAAGTAGGCCCACACATGTATTTTGTTCTCCAATTCATAAGAGTTTGGTGTTTTCCTATTTTGTAACAGGTACAAATAGCAGTTAAATGTCAACAGTTTTTTTATTGTCGTTTTATTATTTAATAAATGCAACAAACTATAGTTTTTATATATATTGTATAACTATATGTACATAACTTTATAACCTGTGTTATCAAATATGTTGTGCGGCTCCAGAAAGATTTAATTTGGGGGAAGAGGGGGCGAAATGGCTCTTTCGATAGTAAAGGTTGCCTACCCCTGGGTTAGGGAAACCTGAACACCAATCAATCTCTTTGCAAACTCATTCAATTAGATGACATATGAAAGGTGCTGTGTACTAGTCAAGTCTTGTCTGGGAGAGCAGAACTTTTAAAATAGAATAAAAGGTTCTATTTAAAGTATAATAAAATGTGCCCTGATTCCCTGATGCGCTTCCCTTTACATCTCAGGTTTGAATAATCATACTGCAGCTTCACAGGTTCTTCTTCTTCGCGTTGCATCTTTGGAAAGTTAAATGTTTTAAAAAGCAAAAAATATGCCTTGGACTGCTATAGATGAAGAGTCTAGCATACATGAAACTTCCTAAATTTGCGGGCATCTCCTTTTTATTATTTGAAAAGGAGGAGATTTAAAAGTGTGGGTGGAAGAGGCTTAAGTTTACAAGGAATGTAGCAGCTGTTGAGTTTTAAAAAACAGTTCGGATTGAAGCCGATTAAAAAAAAATAAAAAATGTGAACATCCAGCAAAATCCACCTCATTTACGAAGGCACAGTATTTTTGAAAGGTGTTTTAGGGCTTGTTGTGAGTGTGTGATGCTAAAAGTACATATGACCAAATAATTTGCTTTAGGAAGCCCCCAAAGGCAACTTTTTTTTTGAGCGAATATAAGACTGAAAAGTTGTGGAGGATCAAAGGACTTTCCTTCAAACATGAAATTATTTTTTATTTAAAATATCACGGCTGTTTAATCGCCTCAAGTACATGAAACTACGTAGGAGTGCGTATTCAACTTTTAACTTTATCTTAGAGGGAATTAACCAGAACAGTAGATGACTAATCATTGTTCAATATCTAAAAACCTCTCCTTTCTCTGCTTTTACCTCTTCCTCTCCTTTCCTTTTTCTCTCTCCAGTATTTCTATTGGGATTAGTTATGTCTTGGCTGGCAGTGAGGCCTACGCTGCTCTTCTTAATGTCAGGTAAGTCCTCCACTCCTCCAAAAACAACCATCTGTTGTTGTTTTTTTATTTATTTATTTATTTATATATATATATATATATATATGTTTATGTATATACATTTTTCTTACTTAATAGTAGTAATATTAATCCTTGTTAATCAAAAACAAATCTACTCAGGCTCAGATTTAAGCATCTGTTAATTTTTGTTTATCCTCTGCAACATTTCAGCTTGTGACACTGATGTGATGCAGTTGATTGTTTATTTCCTTACGGTGTCTTTTCTAGGTTTAGTTTGTAAAGATTGAGCAGCATCTTTAGTGAAGTAACAGTTTGCTGCCTACCGAGTAATCCTCACATCATCCTCACCTTCAAAATACGTAGGCAGAGGCTGGCCTAACCATTAGGCAAAGGTTTGCGATTGCCTTGGGTTCTGAACTACCAGGGGGCCTCATAAAGCAGCTAATAAACTTATGGTTAAGACTTTATTTTTTACTCTTCGTTAATTGATCATTCATTCTGAAAATCCATATGCTAAAATGGCATCAGAATGCCTGTAATTTATGAGTAACTAGTGTCTCAACAACCCCCCTCAGTCCCCACTACAATGGACTATTCCAATATCTTGCCACAGAAGTGACTCAGGGTGTAAACAGAGACTGAGCAGAGCAGTGTTGTGCCGGTTCACACTTAAAAAGAACGAGTTCAAAGTTCAGTTCATGCAGATGAAAATGAACTACTTGTTTCTGTTCATTTCTCGTGTTGAACTGAGCCGTATAATGTTGACGAGTGATATTGCATGATATTCAAATACAGCCTCATAAACTCTGGAGCGAAAACAAACAAACACTAACTTACTTCATGTGCAGATCAGATCCTGATAACTAGTGATTAGTGTTTATTAGTTCAAGGGAGAGCAGGTCAGAGTGGAGGAGGACACAGAAACTCCAGCTCGGTACAAACCAACTGACTTTCCCAGATGAATAAGGATTAAAAAAGGTGGAGAAAAACAGATGCAGAGGGCCCAATGCCTGTGTTTGCCTTGGGCCCCAAAATTGCTAAATCCGCCGTGTGTGTAGGGGGACCTATGTAGAAATACAGTATGCAAATGTGAACTGTCTGTGTAGAGTCAGTGTTGAGGTCTATTCTGGGCCACTGTAGAAATATGGATGTGCTGTGTCTTACAGCCGTGTATTTTGGACCCAGGGAGCATGATGGCTGGGTGCCTGCGGCAGAACTGTGAGGTTTCTGAAATGGCTAGAGAACTTACTGTATTTCTTCTGATAAAAGCCGTCTATGTACTCAACAAGTGCCAGGTCTATACGGTATGAAGCCATAGTTCAAGCACAGAAGACACACGTCTCACACACAGTGTGGCTGCTCTTACCTGATAACGTGGGCGCTGAAACAAAAGGCAAGACGGAACGTGGAGTGCAGCTTTGTTGTAGTTCTCACACATTTAAATGTCATGAATATAATATTCCATCTCTGCTGATTATTATGTTTGGATCCAGGTAAGGACCCCCATGCAGATGCAACCAATGACTTTTTACACATACTTTAATATGACTCAGAAATTGTGGTACACTTGCAGGTAAGACAGATGAAGGAATTCAAAACACACAAAAGTAAAAGCGACATATAGAACAAAATAATAATAACTCACCAGGAAAACACTGGAATTACACAAGTAAAGACAATAACAAGTCACACTTGTAACTAATTAGGCATTGTGATAGAAATGTTACAATTAGGGCAATGATTGATATGAGGAACCACTTTGATGTTTAGAAAGATAAGACATGTCTCCCTGAGAAGTCAGGGTTGTACTCAAACTTATGTTATATGACTTCCTCACTGACAGGGTCACCTAACAAAGACTTAACAGTACGGGGGATTTGTGGTTGTAAACATTGGGAAAGGGATCTTGAAACAGATATTGATCACCTATTGCTTCACATCGAAGAGGTTGATGGATAACATTTGTTTCCTCTCTAGGAGAGGCTTGGAGATGTATAAAGTGCTGCTTTTTCTTGTATGTCATTGCTCATTGTATGAAATCTATCCCATGGTCTTGTACATTGATGCCCATCTGCAGATGTAGAATAAACTTCCAGAAAGACATTGTAATGACTTGTGCTTGACTATTGAGAAATTCCCATGACAGCATGTAATCAGACACAAAGCAAAAGAAACTCAACAGAGTCAAAGATACAGAAAAGTAAGAGACATGGCACAGCCAAAATTTAAAAAAGTCCCCAGCAACAATAAAGCAATACAAATCTTACAGAAGTTATTTTAGACCTTGAATTTAAGCAGAAACGTGACACTGAGAGATTCCACTAAAACCTAAACACTGGGCCTAAATGTTTCATGTTCATAAAGGCCATAATCACCTCCAGCATGCTCACTGGGAGCAGAGGGTTTCAAGTATTTCTATCGTTAATATTTTCCCATGTACCAGTACCAGGTGCTGTTATCGTTCATAGTTTGGTTTAGTTTACTTAATTTCCTTTTAGGGTTAGCAGCACCTAAAGGTGTTTGGGAGGGAGTAGAATGAAACAGTCAGTGATTCAAATATAGAAATTGGTCAAACTTTTCTCTGGGTAGAAATAATTGTTTGTAGTGTCAATGCAGGTTTTCACATCAAAGGCGGAAACAAGGATTATTAACAAATCTTCAGTCTCCCACATCAGTCATCATTCCTTCTTTCTTTCCCTGAAAAAGCTAAAAGTTGAAGCAACTTGTCAGTGTAGAGTTGCTGAAGGGCACACGGGTAAACAATGAAAATCTTTTTTTCTTATTACTGAATATTTGAAAAATCACTGCAACCCTGAAAGACAGCAACTGCCCACTAGAGTGGGAAGCGCTTGAACTTGGAGGATTTATTTTAATTAAAACAAACACACACACTCACACACGCACACACACACACAAACACACACAAAGTAGAAGACATGTATCCCTGAGGCAAAAATATAGCATTATCACAGGATTTGTTTTATTTCTTTATTTTATTTTTTTATATATTCTTTTTTATGTATTTTTGGTTTTCTTTTAAATTGTTTTTATTTGGAGGGGACAGAGAGCAAGCTGTGAAGGGGGGCAGACAGAGAGTGGGGGAAGACATGCAGCACAGGATGGGTCGGAATCTAACCCGGGATGCTATAGGTGAGGCACTGCCTCGATCGGGCAGCTGTTCCCCCAAGTGAGCTATAGGCTGCCCCTATTTCTTTTTTTGGAGGGCGTTAGATGAGTCATTCCAGTCAGAAGTTTTAATGAATAGTTGTCTAAGCCTTCTCACATGTCACTAACTTCATCCAACAGTGTAACTGCTACTGTCAAGAGGGGAAACTGGTCTAACTGACTAACATGAGTCCTTCTAGATGCGTTAATTAACTAAATATGGTTTGAGGTTAGTTTTGCAGACAATCTTCATCATCCGAAGTTAAAGGTCTGAAACTGTCTGAAACAGTTAGAAGTGACACATAGTCTCACCACCAGAATATACTATTAAAAATAAGGTAACCATGGTCTAGAGTTAATTAGATGAACATTAAGTGCTATTGTAACATGTTTAAGGTTTAAAGAAACACTTGGTTTCAGACATGCAGTGAACTTCATAGATGTCTTGAAGATCTGCATAAGAGAATGCAAATGTCCAAGTGATCTCTGGGGTCTTATTAATAAACCAGTGCGTAGGATTCATAATAAAAGTTAATAGTTATGTCTAACAAGCACAAATGACACTAATGTATTTATGATTCTGTATTACAGTATATGTGCTAACCATGAACCTTGTTTGTGTGATTTGCATCATTCTGTTCAGTAAGACCCTCCAAAGTCAACTAAATCCCCACAATTTAAAAAAGTCTTCAGAAAAGAAAGAGATATGACCAGTGGGATTTTTCCCCTACTAAATTCCCATCAGAAAATGACTGGTTCTAAAAGCCATGGTTACCATGGGCAATGTCCATGGCATTACAGTATGGCACCAAGAGTTACAGAAGGCTCAGGCAAGTTAAGAGTTTTTTTTTAAACAATTTTTCAAGAAGATATCACAACTCAAAATGTTTACTAATGATCCATAAAAGATTCCACTTAAGCCTGTATTACCTTGAAGGTTATAAGGTTATATCAAGGCTAAAGAGCGTGGAGAGCGTGGCCTAGGGGATAGAGTGGGTGCTCTGCAACAAGAAGGTTGCTGGTTCGAATCCCACTCTTTCCCATCTGCATGCCTAAGTGTCCTTGGCAAGATACTGAACCCCTAAATGGCCCCTCATAAAAAAAAAAAAAAATGTTGAGTGTACTAAAAATGTAAGTCGCTTTGGACAAAAGCGTCAGCTAAATGACATGTAATGTAATGTAAAAAGTTTAAATGCTATACTGCTAATCTGAAGTGTGTTATCGTTATTTGCCTAACTCCTATGGTAGTTTTAAATCATGAATCAAACAAACACACACACCCTGATGTTTGCCTCTCCCGAGCCTATAATTACCTTTATCAGTTAACAGGACTAATTTACTTTGTCATGGCCCAGTAAATACTTAGATAATATTATTCACACTCTGCGGGTCGGTTGGACCGCTTCCCTGCCATGCATGGGCGCTTCATTATCCCCCCGCTCAGAGCCAGGGGAGATGCTGCGTTGCGGGAGTGGGAGTGCAGGGTTACTGGAGTGAGAAAACCTTGGGCAAGCCTCTTTTGGATAAACCACCGTATTCCCTCCTCCCGAGGGGCAGCGATCGATAGGCTACTGCAGGTTTCTGCACAAAAACTCTCCTCTCAGTCCCACTTCTATAAAATAGTGGGTGTCTTGTTAGCAAACCCCACTGAGCGCTGCAAGGTTTAACGTTTTAACGAGGATTCAGTCCCAACTCAGGGAGCAGATTATTGTGTCTTAATATCGAGTTTTAGGTATTAAGAGTGCTCATTTTCTGTAGAGCTTGAAACATTTAAGATTAAAACACTGTCTTTACCCATTAAACATCAGTAAAATGCTAAATGGTCTGTATTTATACAGCACTGTTCTAGTCTTGATGACCACTCAAGTGCTTTACAGTACAGTTTACAAGTTCACCCATTCACATACACATTCAGCCAGTGCGCTTATCTTATAATATTTCTCCTAATTCTTACTTTTTCTATCTCGTAACACATATTTTAATAATGAGGCCAGTTAACGAACGTCAAGTGCACTTTCAAGTGAAGTAAGATTTGCCCAGTAAATCTTTTCCCCTGCAGTAAAGCTGCATGGACTGTAAGAAATGTTTATATTCCTTGTAGAAGAGGACATACTTGTACGCAGATGAGGCAAATAAATTTGGGGCTTCATTTGTTCAACCAGATGCTGTAAACAGAAACTTGACTCTAGAATGATAAACGTGGGAACACAAAGTTGGCGAATTTAGCTTTTTTGTTGTTGCAGCTGCAGGACGGACAGAACAAAAGCATTTTAATCTCGCCCTTCTGCAAATATCTGTTTTTTTCGTGCACCAGAACATAACGATTATTTCCAGGATGTGAAGGAGCTAGAGCTGAGCATTTAACCGAAAATGTAAACAAACGGACATTTAGAACCTTTAACCGACCTTATTTTGCTCATGTCATTAATTTGGTTAATAGTTTCCCCAATGCGTGAATTCACTGTCGCGTTCCCACTACCTTCCATGCTATCACCGTGCTGTATGACCTCCCTCCTCACTCCCACGCTGACCTGTCTCACTTTACACCAACTCCAATTAGAAGTTATTAGGACACCTAGGCTTCAGGAGAAGTTGCATATTTTCAAAATGTGGCCTGCTCTTACTAGCTTCTCCAGCCATAACAACTCAACGATTTAATGTAGCTTAGTGGCTTTAATGGCTGGCTGAGGTTGTGCTGACTTTAACCAATTCATTCAGTTTTGAAACATCTCGAAAAATACATTACATTATTTGATCTTAGCTGATCACGTATCTTTTCTGCTGCATCTTAAAGTAAAAAACCTACAGTATTTGTCTTATGAACTTGGTGAAGCAGACATATTATGACTCAACATACACTGTTTCTCAGTTCTTCTGCACCTGTAACAGTCTTGCATCGTCGTCTATACAAACTGTGAAGGAGGCATTTTGACTTGTTGTCAGGCTTTCCAGCAAACACACCAACACCAACTCTTTGATAATGAGAGGCAGGTGTTTTTCCCGGAAGGTGGTTCATACTTGGCACCCACAGGTGTTCTTCGCCAAGGTTACACGACACAAGGCTTTCTTGTTTATTTGTTGCAGTCAACTCATCATCATCATTGTTGGTTTGTTGACGAGGACTCCTTGTGTCATCCTGCACATTTGGGGAGGTCTCAGCCATGTGCACCTGGTGTTTGTGGATCGCGACAAAGCAGAGTGTTCTGTTTGTATAACAACATCTTTAATAACAACATTTGTGTGTGTGTTTCCTCAACAGTCACATATATGTGATTCCGGCCTTCACCTGGATTCTGACTCTCGCTATTTTACTGGGACACACAGTCATCAAGCCAATCACGTCCGTGCTCACCCTGCTGAAAGGAATCCTGCTCATGGTCACGGTAAATATCTTTTGACTTCTAATATTATTCATCTTATTTTTTGGTATTTGCCTGTGTTATTATTCTGCATGTACACAGCAGCATGGGTTGTTTTTATCTTGATGATGTAGAAATGTCAGTGACAGTTATGATCAGTATTATTGGATTACCTGCTTTATGAAAGAAAATCGGTTCTTTAGAGGGTCTTTTGCGTTAAACGGTTGCACGTGGACGAGAGGTTCAAAGGCATGAGGAAAGAGTTTGTTTTGCAGAATATCAGCATTGCCAGGCCAGGTCGTTACACTTTACTATCAGACATGTTATTCTAATCAGATAACCTTACTTACTGCCAACATAGTTGTTATATATGTATTGTCAATGCAATTTACCCTCACTT